>NW_028270142.1:127013894-127164177 GCF_037043375.1 Chiloscyllium plagiosum | reverse complement strand
ACCCAAGAAAGCAGCAGCAATAATGACTCTTGGTTTTAAATCAGTTAAAATCTCAGCTTTAAAAAAAAAAGGACCTGCGAATGAAGTGAGGCTAAACAAAGAAAAGCTTTTTCAGTCAGGAAATAGTTAGGTTACAGAAGGCTGTGTGTGGTGAAGGCAGGTTCAGTTGAGGGCACTGGATGATTACTTGGATAAAAACAAATGTGCACTAGGGTTATGATGCTCATTTAATGAGCTTGCACAGGCACAGTGGGCTGAATGACCTCTTGCTACACCATAACACTTCTGTGATTCTCCGATATCCTGACAGTATAATACTCTCTTAGCAGTGCAATGCAGTATCAGCTGACATTTTTTATTATCAAATCAAACAGGATTTGAAGCCACAATCTTTTTTACTCAAAGATGAAAATGATATCAAATGAGTCGCACTGCCTATTTTTATTGACTGCATAAAAATAATCTGACATATTGATGAGGCAGATTAATTTTAAACAGTGTTGGAGAAATTTATCAGGTCTGGCCAGTATGATTCCTCCTCTTCAGAACTTCAGTTAACTCGGTTTCTCTCTCCACAGATACTGTCAAACCTACTGAGTTTCTCCAGCATTTTCAGTTTGTTTCAGATTTCTAGCACTCGAGTGTTTTGCATACAAATGAATATGAATACAGATAAAGATCATGCACAGTACATCAGCAGACCGTAAATGTATACATAACAAAAAGATCTGCTTTAAGACGAGGAAGGAAAACACCAGAATACTATTACTGACCACTCGAGATACAACTGTTGGGAAAACAAAACACATTCCAGCACTTTATTGTATTTCTAAACAAATAAATTACGTTAATCACGTATATATCATTGGTGAAACCACACATGGGATGTTGTAGAATCATACCATTTCAAAACCTGGAGGGGAAGCCAGCTAGCTCATTGGGATAGTGGGAGACCTTGTGTGAGATCAAACTTACATCCAGTTAAGAGAGTCAAAATCTACCTCATCCTGTGCCAGACTCTTGCAAAATACAATTATAATGCCACAGCTCCACTTCAACTCCATAGACTGTACCTACATTTACTTCTTTTAAAAAAAAACCACATCCGTATATCCTACTGATCCAGTAAAACCCGGGGAAAATAAACTACTTTCAGCGTCTTATTCACCTTATGATTATTCTATATTGCTGATTTCAACCCCTAATCCCCACCCAATCACTGAAATGCAAATTAGGTGGTGCAGGGCACTCAGCCCCTTCAGCCTGCTCTCCATTCAATAAGATTATGGTTGATCTAATTACAATACATTCTCATCTCCTCCTGATAGATTCTTGAGGAGCAAAGTGGTGAAAAATTATCTTCCATCGCTATGAAAATATTCAAAGGTTCTGCAAGACGTTATCTTTGCAGCAGGAATTCCAAAGTGGTTAAAAGACATTTGGCACACTTGCCTTTATTGCTCAGTCCTTGGAGTATAGGAGTCGGTACGTTTTGTTGAGATTGTACGGGACATTGGTGAGGCCTCTTCTGAAATACTGTATCCAGTTCTGGTTGCCCAGTTATAGGATGGATATTAACAAGCTGGAGAGGGTTCAGAAGAGATTTACCAGAATGTTGCTGTGTATGGAAGGTTTGAGTTACAAAGGCAGGCTGGATAGATTAGGACTTTTTCCACTGGAGTGTAGGTGGTTTAGAGGTGACCTGATAGAAGTTTAATGAGTGGTAAAAGGTAGAGTTGATCGTAGTTGTCTTTTCCGTAAGATGGGGAATTTCAAGAATAGGGAGCACATTTTTAAGGTGAGAGGAGAGAGATTTAAAAAAGATAGGAGGCAAGTTTTTAAAACAGAGCTGGTTCGCATGTAGAATGAACTTCCTGAGGAAGTGGTGGATGCAGGTACAATTACAAATGTTTAAAAGACATTTGGATGGATACATGAATAGGACAGGTTTGGAGGGATATGGGCCAGGAAGAGGCAGGTGGGACTACTTTAGTTTGGAATTATGTTTGGCAAAGACCAGTTGGACCAAAGAGTCTATTTCTGTATTGTATAACTATGACTCAGGACTAACCATAATGAAAAATATTCCCTCATTTGTTTCTTAGTTGGGTAATCTCTCCATTTATTGTTAAACCTATTCCCAGTTTTAGATTTTTCCACAGTACAAATGGTCTTTTCAAAAGCCATCTTCTCAAGATCCCTCAGGACTTGCTATGTTTCAATCAAGTCATCTCTTATTCTTCTAGTTTCCAGTGGACACAAGCCTAGACTGTCTAACCGTTTTTAAGGCAACCCACCCACTCCAGCTTTAAATTTTAGTGAACTCTCTCAGAACTGTTTCCAATGCATTTTCTACTTTCTTCTATATATAGAGATTAATACTATACATGAAATGCAGATGTCATCTCACCAAAGTCTTCTGTAGCTGTATATCTCTATGACTCTATAATTGAAGGATAACCTCCTTGCTTTTGACTTCAATTTCTCTCGCAATAAATAATATACTGTTAATCTTCCTAGTTACTTGCCATTTCTGCACATTAACCTTAGATGATGCTTACACTAGTACACCCAGATCCCTTTACATCTCAGAGATCTGTAGTCTCTCACCATGAAGATAATCTGCATTTTTAAAAAAACTTCCTGCCAAAGTGGACAATTTTCACATTTCCCCAGATTGTACTCCATTTGGTAGTTCTTTGTCTACCTAATTTATCTACATCCATTTGTAGCCTCGTTCTGTCAAATTCTGAACTTACTTTCCTAACTATCTTCCAGTAGTCAACAAATTCAGCAACCAGATCTCTGGTATCTTTATCCAAGGCATTTATATAAATTGTAAAATTAGATGCCTGGCATGGATTCCTGTGACAACACTCTTTACACCTTCCCAATCAGAAAATAACTCATTCATACCACTTTCCTTGGAGCTAACCAATCTTCTATTCCTACACCATAAACTTTTTTTTTCAAAAACCCTTGATGCAGGAACGTAACAATTGTCTTTTGGAAATCACAATATAGGACATTATTTTTTCTCCTTTTAATCAGAGTTGTTATTTCCTCAAAGAATTTCAACAAATTCATAAGACATTTATTAAACCAAGTTGGCTTTGCTCAATAACCATGAATTTTTCCAAGTGCCTTGCTATAGTTTATTAATAGCTTCTAACATCTCCCTTATGACAGGTGTAAAGCCAACTAGTGTATAGTTTCCTTCTTTCTGTCTCCCTCTATTTTACACTCTAATGGAACCTCAAGGGAGGTTTGAAGAATTGAAACCAATATATCAGTTATCTCACAACTACTGTTTTAAAAAGCTGGAATGAAGTATATTAGAAGACATGGTCTTGCCAACCCGTTGCCCCAACAGTTTGCTCAGTACCACTTCACCCGTAATTTTGAGCTCCACCCTACCCCTCTTATTTCCCGATTTCAAACAAATAAAAAATAAATGAATAAAAAAAAAATCTGGAATTAAAAGAGCTTGTCTAACCATTGTTCTAAAAACCCATCTGGTACATGAATGCCCTTTCGGGAGGGAAGTGTCATCCTTACCTGAAATGGTCTACATGCAACTCCAGACTGTCAACAATGTAGTTGACTGTAAATTATTCTCTGGGCAAGTCAGTATGGACAATAAGCACATCCCATGAATGTTTTCTTAAAATTACAGCTATTTCTAGGACGTTGCTCATTTTTGCAAGTGCAGACTGATGCAAAATATGCTAATTCATTTGCCTCATTATGTTTCATTACTAAATTTTCTAGACTCACTTGTAGTAGGATCATTCATTGTTAATTTAGGGGGAAAAGTTAACGATCTGCTTTTATATTTTCAGCTAGCTTTCACTCATTTTCTAATATTTTCTCTCCTTATTAATCGTTTAGCAATCTTCAAACCAGAGACCCGGGTTCAATTCCCGACTCAGGCGACTGACTGTGTGGAGTTTGCACATTCTCCCCGTATCTGCGTGGGTTTCCTCCGGGTGCTCCGGTTTCCTCCCACACTCCAAAGATGTGCTGGTCAGGTGAATTGGCCATGCTAAATTGCCCGTAGTGTTAGGTAAAAGGGTAAATGTATGGTAATGGGTGGGTTGCGCTTCGGCGGGTCGGTGTGGACTTGTCGGGCCGAAGGGCCTGTTTCCACGCTGTAAGTAATCTAATCTAATCTAAACCTTCAATCCTTTTGTTTTTGATGTTTTCATATTCTATCCAATCTTCAGACCTGCCATCTTTGAAATTATATGCTTTTCTTTAATTTTGATACTATCTTTAACATTTTTAGTGAACTACAGATGTGGCTCCTTTAAAATTTTCCTTTCCCACTGGAATGTACCTATTTTGCACATTTTGAAATTTCAAGAATCTGCCACTGCACCTCTACTTACATATGCCTTAACCTACTCTATTTTTGTTTCCACTTAAATGCCTTCATTTAATGGAAATATTAGCCTCATATGTTAATGAATTTTTATTATTTCTTTATTTCCCATCTCTAATTGGCCTTTAAAAGGTGGTGATCAGCAATGGTTTTCAAATTCTGGAATATGTGTATGATGCAAGTACACCCAGTGTTGTTGGGTAGATATTTCCAGGATTTTGGCAATGACCATGAAGAACCACTAATATATATCCCAGTCAGGACAATAAACGGCTTGAGGTGAATTCGAGAGGTGATTTTCCTATGTGCCTGCTGCCTTTGATCTTTGAGACGGCAGAGTTTTGGAAGGTGCTGTTGACAAATCCTTTGTTTTTCTTGTATAGCACTGTAGTCGTATTGCTCTATCTATTTTGGCAGAATAGATTGAAAATCACATTTTAGAATTGCCTCTTTAAATTCTTCCACTTGCTATTTGCCAAGTCTTGCTTCTTTGACCATATAGATTCACAATCCCCCTTTTCCTTTACCTTGTCTGAGTTACTCCTCTAAGCCATTGTTGTTATGCTTAGTCAGTTTAAAGACATTATACAAGATTTTCTAAATGTTGTTTTGTTGATAAAGAAACAGCCTCTTTATTGTTACATGGAAAAGCAACTTCCCCTCGATAAAGACATAACTAATGTTCGACATTTCCCAATGTTCACATACTTACCGCCCAAGGCCAGCAACACAATGGACTGCTATACAGCTACCAGGCTGTTCGGTGAACTTAGTTTTAAGCAAATTAAGCCAGTCATCCACAATTTTGTTTGGAGGTGGATCACCATCATCATACGGCCAATCCTTAAAAAGTTAAGAATACAAGTAAAACAGATGATTTATGTTGCAATAAAGAGGACTTTGTTATCAACATGGTTGGATATAAAACATAAGCTACTTCTAAGAACAGCACACATTAATATGAAACCATTATTAAATATCTAATGCATCACGTCTTTCATAATAAGACATTTGAAAATAATCTAGACTGGTATCCCAATATTTGAACTTGAAAGAACAAGCAACGTTTTTAATTCGTTCCATAACTTTTTTTTGTGTATTTTGACACCCACTAACTTTTCGCCACCACCAGCGGCTTGCTTGCATAGGTTTCCTCTTAGCAAAATTGCTTTCTGTTATTACCAAATTCCATTAACTCCTACTTCAGATCTATCCCTATTAGTGCGCTCTTTTCCTTTTGGGCACTTTTCCTATCTTGCCCATCTCTCTTCATATTACCCATCCATCCCACACCCATTCTACATTATAACAGCCTCCTTCAACTCCAAAGAAAAGCAACATTGGACTTACAAAGTTAACTTTGTTTTTCTCTCTCCACAAATGCTGCCTGACCTATTGATTTTCTCCAGCATCTGCATTAACTTGCTATTACTTTCAGTACTATGTAGGATTTGTCAAAAAAAGATACAATTAAGCTATAATTTAGGTTCACAAACAACAGTAAATGAGGTTGGTGAGCTGCAAAACTCAGTAGTTTATAGCAATTCAGGAAATCTGGTTGAAAGAAGCACAAGTGGATTTTCCAAAATCCCCTAAGTTCTAGAGTATCTGCACATATTTTGATCATGGATTCTGAAGTGAAACTTTCAAAAAACCTTTTAACTTAGTGGCAAAAGGTGCGACTGACCCAATTTATGGCTGGTATGGTCAGCGCAAATGCCATGAGCTGGGTTGGGAGTTTGCTGGGGAGTGGGTGGCATTTTTTAGAGATAATGGGCAGGTTAAGGCTCATATACATTGGTTGGGTAAGAATCAGGAGAAGAGCAAAACCTCTGGGGTTTTCAGCAAAGGCCACCAGGAAGGAAAGCTGGATGCTTGAGGCCTCACCGACACATTGTATGGAGGCTGGAAGCTACTGGCTTTGTTCTCCAACAAATCAGGAGGATCGCTAAGTCACATGCTAGAAAATAAAGTCCTGACTTCCTGTAGCAAGAACCAGCTGCATTCTTTCAAGAAGCCACCATTCTTCTCCAACACTTACCACCCTGTCAATGCCCATTCTATTATCTAACAGCCAGCCCAGTTTTCAGCAACCCAGACCGAGATGTGCAGTCTGAAGCTGTATCTCGATCCAGAACTTCAAGGATGTCTTAGTAAGTCATCTGCAGTCTCCTTTGTAGAAGGTCGACTATTCATGCTGCAGTCACTAAGGAACCCATTTGTACATGAACTCAGATAAACATGGGTAAATGGAAGGCAGGTAGGGAAATGAGCAAAGCTGGTTACATTATTTTTGTGTTCATCATGTCATTGTAAACTTGAAACAACTATCTCAATAATCTAAGAGACCTGAAATGACCTGTTTTCGATACGGTCAGATGTGTTTCTAACATTGTGTTTATTTCAGATTTTTAAGCATCAAACAGTATTTTGCTCATCTGTAATTGATCATTCGTGTTGAAGAGCAATTGCTGTCGACTCTTATTCACAGTCTCGAGTTATTCTGTATGCACTGTTTATAGTCGCTGAGGGCGACTATAAACATTAATGACCTCACCACAATTAAATGGCTTCTGGGGGAGGTAGCTAAGTGTAGAGGACTCACCCTCGCTTATATATCGCACAATAGGGAACACCCCGCTTTCACCCCTTTAAGCCACATGGACCAAATAGCCTGTGCTCTAAATTGAATGCACACCCTCTTCCTTCGTGAATTAAGCAGCTTTCAGTTATCTTTCACATTTTCTCTACTGATCTTATGTTGTGCAATTTTAAAGTAAATCTGATGCATCAATTATAGTCAAACCTCATGTGCTAACAGCACATTCAGCTCTCTCTTATTCAAAAAGATTAATGTGATTTCAGCAGGCTTGTTTCATTTGGACAAAGTATATTAGTGCAAAAATATTGTTGTTTTAGCTCAGGTAGAGCTATATTATATGTATATACCAGTCACACTTCCGTTCCCATGAAGTGATGCCTTGCTTACATGATTAGGTTTTGACATAGCATTTGAACAATTAATAGCCCAAAAATGTAATGGGAGTGCTCCATTTTTGTTTGGGACCAAAGGCTCAGTTAACAGCACACAGACGGATTTGTGAAAATAAGCAAAAATACAAGTTCAACTGCTGAAAGGAAATTTGTCTTCAAACCACAGTTTGTTGAAATTGCACAGGGCAGAAAACTTGCAAGTCTGACAACACCATAACTGAATTTCCTGTATGTGATAACTTGCAGTTTAACAAATAGCAGCTGACTAATGTATCAAAAGAGTACAAGCTAAGCTCATTGGACATTAGAGATTTTACATCCTGGTTCAATGGAAATTTTAACCAGTTCAAATATTACATTTTATAGTACAAATATTTCATTAGAAATAAGGAATCGTAGTTTTGAATAGTTATTTAACCTGCATTGAAAAGTAACTGTAAAGAGCTGCCCATAACTGAACGTGGTTTTCAGCTAACATAAAATGGCTGAAGAAGATTTGTAGCTGAAACAGCAGCTTACAGCTTGCTGGTTAAAGTCAGGCTATAAAGGCTAAAGTAATTAGATGCCTTCATAGAGAAAGTATATTCAGGGTAACTAGATAAAGGTAACAAAGATTCCTGTGAATCAGTCTGCGTGCTGTTAGTTGAGCTTTTGGTCCCAAAAAAAAAAAATGGAGCACTCCCATTACATTTTTGGGATCTGTTACACAGAAGCAAATGTAGCCGCATCACAGAGACAGAGACAGTTTGATAAGAAACATCTTTGAGAAATGTTGATAGAAACCCCTTTTCAGGCTGGTCCAAAATCTGGTATAGCTCATCGAACCGACATCAGTTAAGACGCCCAGGTACTTGTCGCCACAGGTGATAATCAACAAAAAAAAAAGTGTTTTAATTATACAGGCAGTAAGGGATTTAAACGGCATTCTCAAGGATATTCAGTCTGAAGCAGAGAAGCTATAGCTATTAGCGGGGAAGAACTGAATAATTAGCATAAGAGCTAAAGCCTGTAATGTGGTTGACAGGTTGGAAGACCCAAAGAAAAAAAAAGTGATTTAGATTAGATTAGATTATTTACAGCGTGGAAACAGTCCCTTTGGCCCAACAAGTCCACACTGACCCTCCGAAGAGCAACATTTACCCCTTCACCTAACACTATAGGCAATTTAGCATGGCCAATTCACCTAACCTGCACACTTTTGGAGTGTGGGAGGAAACCCACGCAGACACGGGGAGAATGTGCAAACTCCACACAGAATCAAGATTAGAGTGGTGCTAGAAAAGCACAGCAGTTCAGACAGCATCAGAGGAGCAGTAAAATCGACGTTTCGGGGAAAAAGCCCTTCATCAGGAATACAGGCAGACAGCCTGAAGGATGGAGAGATAAGTGAGAGGAGGGTGGGGTTGGAGAGATAATAGCATAGAGTGCATCCCTGCCCCCCCCCCCAGAACCCTGAGGGGAACACCACCTCTGCTCATGACACCACCCCCATTCCCCCCACCACCACACCCACTCCAGTTATTGACTCCGCCACCACTCCCAGCTCCACACCCACACCAGATCCCAGCCCTGTCGAGTTTTCACCATTTCCCCTGACCTCCCCCTCACGGAGTATGAACGATCAGTCCTCAGCAAAGGACTCACCTTCATCCCCCTCCACCCACACATTAATGAATTTAATACATGCCGTGACGTCGAACACTTCTTCCGTCGCCTCAGAGCTTACTTTCACAATCAGGACTCCCGCCAACCTTCCGAGGATCCCTTCGCCCACCTCCAACACACTCCATCCACCTGGACATCCCGCGCTGGCCTATTACCCGCCCTCGACCTCTTCATTTCCAACTGCCGCCGGGACATTAGATTAGATTAGATTAGATTAGATTAGATTACTTACAGTGTGGAAACAGGCCCTTCGGCCCAACAAGTCCACACCGACCCGCCGAAGCGCAACCCACCCATACCCCTACATTTACCCCTTTAACCTAACACTATGGGCAATTTAGCATGGCCAATTCACCTGACCCGCACATCTTTGTGACTGTGGGAGGAAACCGGAGCACCCGGAGGAAACCCACGCAGAAACGGGGAGAATGTGCAAACTCCACACAGTCAGTCGCCTGAGGCGGGAATTGAACCTGGGTCAACCGCCTCAACCTTTCTACCCCTCTCCCCCACTCCAACCTCTCACCCTCACAACACACAGCCCTCCAATCCCTCTGCTCCAATCCCGACCTCACCAACAAGCCAGCAGATAAAGGGGGCGCAGTGGTAGTCTGGCGCACTGACCTCTACAATGCTGATGCCAGACGCCAACTCAAGGACACCTCTTCCTACTGCCCCCTCGACCATGACCACACCCTCCCATCACAAACCATCATCTCCCAGAACACAGAACCTCATCATCTCAGGAGATCTCCCACCCACAGCTTCCAAACTCATAGTCCGGGAACCCCGCACTGCCCAGTTCTACCTCCTTCCCAAGATTCACAAGCCTGACCACCCTGGCCGACCCATTGGGGCAGGAGACACTGAATTCATTTCTACCTACCTTGATACGTTCGAGACACCACCCACGCCCTCCATCTCCTCCAAGACTTCCGTTTCCCCAGCCTCCAACGCCTCATCTTCCCATGGATATCCAATCCCTCTACACCTCCATCCGCCATGACCAGGGTCTCCAAACCCTCAGTTTCTTCCTCTCCCGACGTCCCCAACAGTACCCTTCCACTGACACACTCATTCGTCTAGCTGAACCGGTCCTCACCCTTAATTTCTCCTTCAAATCCTCCCACTTCCTCTCGACCAAGGGGTAGCCATGGGCCCCAGCTATGCCTGTCACTTTGCTGGCTATGTAGAACAGTCCATCTTACGTAATTACACCAGCACCACTCCCCACCTCTTCCTCCACTACACTGATGACTGCATTGGCGCCACCTCGTGCTCCCGCGAGGAGGTTGAGCAATTCATCAACTTCACCAACACATTCCACCCTGACCTTAAATTTACCTGGAGCATCTCTGACACCTCCATCCCCTTCCTGAACCTCTCCATCTCCATTAGTGACAACTGACTTGACACGACATTTTTTTTTAGAAAACAAACCCACTGACTCCCACAGCTACCTAGATTACACCTCTTCCCACCCTACCTCCTGCAGAAATGCCATCCCATATTCCCAATTCCTCCGCCTCCGCCGTATCTGCTCCCAGGAGGATCAGTTCCACCACAGAACACACCAGATGGCCTCCTTCTTTAGAGACCGCATTTCCCTTCCCCCGTGATTAAAGATGCCCTCCAACGCATCTCGCCCACATCCCGCACCTCCGCCCTCAGACCCCACTCCTCCAACCGTAACAAGGACAGAACGCCCCTAGTGCTCACCTTCCACCCTACCAACCTTCGCATAAACCAAGTTATCCGCCGACATTTCCGCCACCTCCAAGTGGACCCCACCACCAGGGATATATTTCCCTCCCCACTCCTTTCCGACTTCCGCAAAGACTGTTCCCTCTATGACTACCTGGTCAGGTCCATGCCCCCCTACAACACACCCTCCCATCCTGGCACCTTCCCCTGCCACTGCAGGAATTGCAAAACCTGCGCCCAACACCACCTTCCTCACCTCCATCCAAGGCCCTAAAGGAGCCTTCCACATCCATTAAAGCTTTACCTGCACATTCACCAATATCATTTATTGTATCCGTTGCTCCCAATTACTGTTCCTTGGATGCTGCCTGAACTGCTGTGCTTTTCCAGCACCACTTTAATCTAGACTCTGGTTTCCAGCATCTGCAGTCATTGTTTTTACCTAGTTGATCCACACAGACAGTTGCCTGAGGCAGGAATTGAACCCGGGTCACTGGCGCTGTGAGGCAGCAGTGCTAACCACTGTGCCACCGTGCCGCCCATAATTGGATTTATTTTTGTCAGATGCACTGAGATAGTGAAAATTGCTTTACATGCTATCCAAGCAAATCATACCTTTGCAGAAGTATGTCAAAGTAATAGAACAGATTGCAGAATATAGTGTTACAGCTATAGAGGAAGATCAACTTTAATATACCGGAAGTCACTTCACAAGTCTGAGGAAGAAGCTGTTCTTGAAACTGTTGGCATGTGTTTTCAAACTTTGCATCTTCTGCCTGACAGAACGTGGTGGGACAGAGTATAACTGGTCCTTGATTATGTGACTGCTTTCCCGAGGCAATGGGAAGTATTGACGGAGTCAATGGATGGAAGGCTGGCTTGTGAGATGAACTGGGCTCTGCTCAAGTCTAATTTCTTGCAGTCTTGGGAACAGCAGTTGCCATACCAAACTTTGATGTATCTACACAGGATGCTTTCTATGATGTAAATATAAAAATGCTAAGAATCATTTGTGGACATGCCAAATTTATTTAGCCTTCTGAGGAAGTACAGGCATTGGTGTGTTTTCTTGACCGTAATATTGGTGTGGATGAGCCAGGACAGATTATTGTGGAACCAGTATGGAATCATGGGAAGACCTAGAACTGTCTATTGACTGAACAGGCAGTCACAACATTAACCTGATTAGATAAATAGGTAATCAAGTAATAACATGATTGGTTTGTAACAGCTAAAAGTGGGCTAAAAGCAATGTACAAAAAGTGTCTGCTTTCTTTTGTTCAGTGAAGATGCTCTGTACTCCCCGAGATTTTCTTCCCACTAATGCAAAACAATAAAGTCCTTTGACAATGAAGCACATCTAGATGTCAAGTGATTCATTTAGTCATACTGCCTTACCAATTTGGCACTTCGAGCAGTGTATGAGAAGTGTGGACCAATGGGTAAAGTGATCAGATTGCATGAGTACCATCGTAACGTGTAACACTGGCTTCTTCAGTGTCGCCTTACGGTGTCATGTCTGAACTTTAAAAAGGGTCTGCTGGGTGTCAAAGAGCAGTAGGTGCTGAAATAACAAGTGTTGCGACTCCAGTATGATCATAGCCACTTTAATGTAATGGCTAGGCGAGGAACCTCTTGGGTGGTTAAGTAAACTAAGAGACACTCTAAGACATGTCGAGTGTGGGGTGGGGCTCCTCAGAGTGCGGTCAACTGCACAGTCTGATGTAAATGAAACATTTGGATAGTGTACTCCAGGACACAGTCACAGGCCACCTAGAGACATACCTTGATGCAAGGTAGGGTCCTCTTGGATGGCTAAGTTAACTGGCAAGACAATTCAAGTCACGGCTTGAGGAAAGGGCGAGGGTCCCCAGAGTTGTCATCTGCGCATTAGGACTTATCTGAAATGAGTTAACTAGTGTGACCTGACAAATTATTCCTCATAGGAGTGCTTACAATTTCCTGCAACTATACATTCAGTCCTCAAGTGATTGATATAGATTATATGACGTCCCAGCATTGATCAGTGTGCCATGCCTCGGCTTACATCTTGCCAAATCAAAGAGTGACCCATTTATCTGCAACAAAATAGATAGCTGGAAAAGCTCAGCAGGTCTGGCAGCACCTGTGGACAGAAATTAGAGTCAACAGTCAAGTGAGCCTTCCTCAGAACATTTCTCTCCATTGTTTCCTGCTAGCTCACTTTTCACCTTGAACACATCAGGACAAATGCAAGTATGCCAACAGGCAAATGATCACAACAATTTACTTTAGAAAAGATTGACTATTGGTTAGTAAACTGTTCAAGGTGTGGACATTATAAAGCAACAGGGAACTAAAGGTTCTCCTTGCTCCTGAGTAACACCAACTCCATGCAAGACTTGAACACATTCTTTTTGTTTGCAGAGAACTGTTACTAATTCTTGCAAGATCTAGCCTGTCTTGATCAGAACATTGTTAGCTGAACAACGTGTAAAGTTGCAAATGGGCAAAAGGTTACCACATTCACTTGAAAAGTGCCTGGTCGACTTCCAAATACTCTTGAAAGGCAAAGTATCTCAGAAATTTCCACAAGTAGTTAAGGAAGCTGTTTCACACTGCAACTAAGCAGTGGTGATGTGAATGCTACTTTCCACTCATCAGATGCTGCAGTCAGTCCAAAAACACAATTGAAAAGGTCTCGTCTGAACTTCAGTACCAGTGCTTTGCCAATTAAACAGGATGTTATGTCCCAACGATTGTCTCACCAAATCAAACTTGTTCCTTTGGCTGGCTCAACCAGCAAAACCCAAGTTAATTGTATACTGTTAGATGCGATTCTAAAAATAGGCAACAGACACTGAACAATCTGGATTGTAGTTATAGCCACAATGACAATTAATTTAAGGTAATCAAATCAAATTCAAGCATGGCGCATTTAAGCTTGCT
This sequence comes from Chiloscyllium plagiosum, assembly GCF_037043375.1. Taxonomy (NCBI): domain Eukaryota; kingdom Metazoa; phylum Chordata; class Chondrichthyes; order Orectolobiformes; family Hemiscylliidae; genus Chiloscyllium; species Chiloscyllium plagiosum. The sequence continues at coordinate 127,150,502 of NW_028270142.1, read as the reverse complement.
GGAAGTGATATTTATACGCATGAATGCATTCTCTGCAAAGGAGAGTGTAAGTTTTGCACCTTTTTCTGAATTACCTGGAAGCCTAGGAAAGCTGGATTTCTCTAATGACAACACATCAGCCAGAGTTGACATGCCAACAAGTCAAGTGCTCCTTTTCCTCCTGTAGTATAAATTGTTATACTACAGGAGGAAACTTGGTGTACTTGCATTTGTTAGAATGAATACAAGATGAAAAGTTTCAGCAACAAGTTTTTTTTAACAGTAATATTGCACATGGCTTTTTTTTCCCATGAAGTATAAATTTTATTTTTATAGAGTGAGCCAAAGATGTTAACTGATAATTTCTAACTTGTTAAAAAGTTCTGAATTTGACAGATTGAGGAATGCAAATTTTAAACCGGTCGAGTTCCAGACATTTGGCATAGCAATTTAAAAACTTAAATCCCAGATACAAAAAAATCCTTTCTACTAATAATGTATTAACAACTGAGAATTGAAACATAAAAATAGGATTATTTAAATTAAAAAGTGACAATGGAATGAAAATTGGTTTAAGTAGATAAGGTGAATAGAAAGATGGGAAACTGGATCCTCAGCTTCCTGACCCACAGGCCATAATGTGAAGATTGGGGACAATATTTCATTCTCAGTAACACACTACACTGCAGCCCCCTATGACTGTCACCAAATACTAGACTAATGCCATTTACAAATTGTGAGTGCTAAAGTCGGGTCTTGGCATGAAAAGATACAAGATGGAATATTTCCCTAGATAAATCCAGTGCAGTATTTACTAAGACTCCAAAAATGCGCTTCTACAGCAGGTTGTTCTATGGCGCAGTAAGAATGATCTGTGACAACTTAATCATCTCCACTGAGATCGAAGTGACTGCAAACTTTAAAAAAATTACAACTTACCTATTCTTCTGAAAAAAGTGTCTGATAATATTAACTACTATTCATAAACATGAGCACAAACAGGACAACATTGGTGGTGAGATAACAGCATAATGACATCAAAAGCTGGCTGTTTGGGAGACTTGTGAACAGAAGTAGTAAGCTAAACAGATTAGCTCAGTTGGTTAGACGGCTGGTTTGTGAGGCAATGTTCAATTCCCACACCTTTTGAGGTTATTATGAAGGATTCTGCTTCTTAATCTCTCTTCTTGCTAAAGGCTTGGTGAACCTCAGGTTAAATAGTTACCAGTCATTTCTCCCTCTCCCTCTCTCTCTCTCTCTCTCTCTCTCTCTCTCTGATGAGTGCAACCCTAACATCCTCGAAGATTGTGGTGACTTTACATTTATCCTTGATTGAAACATACAAAATTCTAACTGGACTGCATATACTAGATGCAAGGAGGATATCTTCCCTGGTTTCTCCACTTAGAGGGTATTTTATCTACAGAATTCTCTGCCACAGAAGACCGTGGGGGATAAGTCACTAAATATATTCAAGAGATAGATACATTTTTAGATACTAAAGCCATCATAGGGTATGGGGAGAAAGTGCAACATGGCATTATGATAGAGAATCAGCCACAATCATATTATATGGTGGGGTAGGCTTGAAGGGCTGAGTGACCTACTCCTGCTCCCACATTTGTGCCCACATTTCTACGTGAAAGGGCAAAAGCAAGTTTGGTCATGTTTTAGTGGTTTATATTAGTTCAGTGAATATTTCATAGCATTGAAAATTAATAAATCCAACACTTTAAAAAAATCTTGATCTGCAAAGAGGCACTTACTTGCGAAGTTTGGCTGAGTGCTAATAGGTTTGAATCATTGTGCTGAATATAAGCATAGTGCATTGATATGACAAATTTCTGAGATTGCAAGCTTCCAAATGCTCACTTCATTCACAATTCATTAACAGCAGGTTTTTGTTGTTTTGCTCAGTTCAATATTTGGATTTTTTCACTTTATTTGGAAAAGTTCATACGATTGCTTTAACCAAATGGAAATTAACGTGAAACTTCATACTTACGATTACATCAATACCTTCATTCTCCAGTGGAGTCTTGTCATACGTGGCGTCACATACTCTCACAAGAGTGGTCACACCATATTTTTGCAGTTCCTAAAGGAGTGAACAGCACATGAAACATTTCAGACAATACAGAAAAAAAGACAGATGACTGAAAGAATCAGAGGTACTTTTGTTTTTATTCTGCTTGAAAGTTGGGTCTTTCCCAATTAAAAAACAACTCCAAATTTAATACAAATTCAGATCTTTTGGATCTTCTAATTAAAAAAAAATTCAAATGTAGCTGGAGTTGGCCCTTATTTCAGAAACAGGAACAAGTAAAACTTGACTGTAGGTTTATTCATTTTGGCCATATTCAAAATTTCTCACTGGTTGGATGATAGGTTGAAAAGCAAATACTTATTTTTAATAGGAAAGAGTTAGTTAATTTTCATTAAGAGTCTGCCTGATATTCTTCTAAAAATGCTTTCACAAAATTTATTGTCCATTCCTAATTACCCTGAAGATGGTGTTGAGTAACTTTCTTGAACTGCTGCAGTCTAAATCAGTCTAGATATGTCCTGCTGTCAGGAAGATGCCCAAGGATTAACTCAGTGACTGTGAAAACATGTCAATAAAAGGCCCAAGATAGGGTGGAGAGCAATGTGGAAGGGATACATGGCATTCCCATGTGTCTGCTGCCCTGCTGATTCTAGGTGGTGGAGGTCACAGGTTCTGTCAAAGTAATCTGTGAATTGCAGGGCTGGCCTAGAAAACTTCCAAACTACTGGCGTTTTGGGATTTAAGTACTGGACTGGAGAGATATTTGCTGTCTATGTCTACCTCTTATCTGTGACTTATCTCCGCACTAAACCCAGTCCAGTGGCTGCTGAATTCCCCCTTCCAAACTGATGATGTCTCCAGGCTTGACTATTCCAATGCTGCCCTGGTTAGCTGGCAATCTGCCACCCACCAATAACTTGAACTCAATTAAAACTTTATTGTTCACATCCTAATTTGCACCATCAACTGTCTGGGTTCTGACCGAAACATTTAAATCTTAAAATTCTCACCCTCAGCTTTGATTCTTTCAATGGACCCTTCTCCTCACACCTATAATCTAATCTAGTAATACAACCTTCCTTGAGCCACGCCTTCTCCAATTCTAGTCTTTTACACCTCAGAATGCCTTCATTCCACTATTAACATTGTGCTTTCAGCTAACTCTGAAATTTTCTTCTTAAACATCTTTGCTTCTTACCCTTCCTGAAGGCACTCAAGATTTACTTTCTTAGTCTCCCGTCATTTCATCAAGTTCCTTCTTTTATTTTGTTCGAAAGGTATCTGTGAAGTGCTTTGGAATGACATGAAGCAAGTAATTGTTGTCAAGTAATTGTTGTCAGGCTCAAATACCTGTTAAGCCTACTGACTTCAACAATTTAAACCTGGAGATTTTAATAGCCAACAGCAGCAAATGTTAACATTGATACCATAGCACAGAAAATGGTCATTTAGTCCATTCCGTCAATTTCAACTCATTGAAAAAGCGATCCTAGGTTTCACATCCTTGCTCCCACAACCATAAAATATTTTCCTTTTCTCGAGTACATTTATTTTATTTCTGAAAAATTACTTATAAATTTGTTTCTATGTTTCCATAGGTAATACAGTTCCAATCATCAACCTTATTGGCAATGGAAACTAAATCTTCTCATTTATTTCAATTTTTTCATGACTTCAGTAAATTTCCCTTCAGCCTTGTCTGTTCCAAGTCCAAATGTTTCCCAGCATCTCTAAGCTCCCTGCGTGACTGATGCTTTTAATCTCTGGTAAAATCCTAGTGCATCTCCTTGGTGCAGTCTCTAAAACCTTGACGTCCTTCCTATAGAGTAATATCTAGAATTGATAGGCAATATTTCAGCCGAGGCTTCACCAGTAATTTATAAAGGTTCAGCACAATAATCTTAATTTTGTATAGCATACTTCTTTATAAAAAGATACATATTAGAACCAGCTATCTGCTGCAATGTGCATGCAGGTCTGCCCTATAATTGACCCTAAAACACTAAGTTTGCAGTTTGTCACTGACATTAGTTAAATCAATGTTGTTAAGCGACTCATGATCAGAAGGCCCTGCTCTCAGGTTCCTGCAACACTACAAAAGACAGACACTGAGCAGTGATAAGGGAAAGAAAACCTAGTTGGTGCAACAGAAATACTCCTCGAAAATAATTATTCCCCCAAATTTACTACTTTTATTCGTGTAAAAGTCGATCTTGCATAAAAGTCGACCCCTTACTTTTGGCCAAAACTATTTGTATCTTCCATATATCCCATGTAAACACTGACTCTACTATATCACATTATAAACCTCTTACAACCATTAACTCACTTCAATGAAATCGCATTCACTCATTCATACCAGCAACTCTGCTCATCGCTATTTACTATATTACATCTCTACTCATTCATAACTGTATTTAGCCCACTTGGTTTACCACAGCACGTTCTGATTCATTCATTCAGACTGGTACTAATTCTATCAGTACTTATCGTACTTTGCTCACTATACATCCAAAAGTTAACATCGTTAAAAAGCTAATCATTTTAATTGAGCCATTAGATCTGAATTTAAAAAAAGAGAGATATATTAGCTACACATCTTCAATTTTTTGACAAATTGGTTAATGTTGCTGATGTTCATTACACAAGTGTGTAAATGGGAGGGAAACTGAAGAATTTGGCAGGAAAGTTCAAGAAGTTTACACATGCAGAATTTAATAAATGTTTCATTTTAAAAGGGTGCCATTATACCAGGCCATGACTATTTTGAACAGTGTGATTTTGCAGGATTTCAATGAATCTTTGACATTAAAATTTTCAAATAGACTGTATAAATAAAATTTACTACCAGTAATTCATTGTTTCTCTTGCTTTCATCCGGTAATTACTTTTTTGTAATTCATTGTGTTTTTCTTCTTTACCTGGGATTAGTTGAGCAATCAAATCGACTTCTGCTAATAATATAGTATTTCGAACTGCAGCATGAATTTCAACCCCTCAAAACTAGTACCCCCTGCAAGGCGACCTTATAAATTGAGCCTTTAAAAAGTCGAAAAGATTTGACTTTTACACGAGTGTACACAGTATTTGGAACCCTTTAGCAATGATTCTGCTACTTTTCTAGTAAACTATGGTAAACCAAGAGGCTTCACAGAATCTTACAATCATTAAAAAGAGTGTAGAAGGAAATCATTGCCTGCACAAGCTGTATGATCTCGTGTCAATTTCCTGCTTCTCCCCCAACCCCATATCTCTGCACACCATCAATATCCAAAAAATCCACTGATCTCTTGAATGGCTCAATCCAATCTGCCTTTACAATTTGTTGGGGTATACCAATTGCTATGTGAAAGAATTTTTTTTCTATTATCACTCTTGCTTTGTTTGCACATCACTTTAAATCTCTCTCATTATTGCTTCTTTTACAAATGCAAACTGCTTCATCCAATCTCTGTTCAGTTCACTCATGATTTTGAAAAACTCAACTGGATCTCCTCTCATTCTGGATCAGTGGTGCTGGAAGAGCACAGCAATTCAGGCAGCATCCGACGAGCAGCAAAATCGACGTTTCGGGCAAAAGCCCTTCATCAGGAATAAAGCTTTATTCCTGATGAAGGGCTTTTGCCCGAAACGTCGATTTTGCTGCTCGTCGGATGCTGCCTGAATTGCTGTGCTCTTCCAGCACCACTGATCCAGAATCTGGTTTCCAGCATCTGCAGTCATTGTTTTTACCTCTTTGTATCTCCTCTCAGCCTTCTTTTCTCCCATGAGAGCAGTCCCAACTTTATGAATCTATCCTCATTACTAAAATGCTTCCTCGTGTGAGAAACTTTAGTTAATTGTTTCTGTACTCTTTTCAATGCATTCTCATCTTTCTTAAAGTGCGGAACCCATAACTGAACGGAATACAGTTGAAGTCTAACAAGTGTCTTGTATAACAACACCTCCTTGTACTCTTATGTTCCTATTTATAAAGCGGAGAACACTGCATGCTTTATTTACAGTCCTCTCCACCTATTCTGCCACCTTCAATGATCTGTGCACCCAGATTCTTCTGCAACTGCACTCCCTTTATAACCGTACCCTTACTTTATGTTGTCTTTCATTGTTCTTCCAACCAAGGTGCATTATCTCACACTTCTCTGCATTGGACCTTATCTGCTCACTCCACAAACTTGTCAATGTCCTTTTGGACAATGTTATTTCCCTCCTCGTTTTTCCTCTAAGATCTCTGTGCGGCATTTACCTAATGTTCAAGTTTAATTTTTCTTCTGTATTTCAATATTTAAGAAAAAGTGTACAATTTTTTATTCTGTAATGCTTGTCAAAACTAAACCATTACTTCCTTCAGATAACAATGGGCTCCTTAAGTTAGGGAAATTTAGACAGCATTTGAAGGATGTTTGTTAAACCTAGAGGTTTGTGGGTATATGGAATACATTTCCATCAAATAAGCTGGGCTGGAGGACAAAATCTTAACATTCAACCTGATATTAATGAACAAAATGAATTTCTAATGCAATCTGCAACAGCTGTCCAACTTAGGAAGTTGGATCATTCAAATGAGCAAAACTTGACTGATGAGAATAAACAGCTCAGTTGTCATCATCTTTAAGAGATGTGAACCCTCTAAATACTGAAGAACGATGTAGATGAACGCTTCATATGCCATACCTTATAAATTTACAGGATAAGTGCTGAAAATTGGGATTAGAATTGATTGATTTTGGAAGAATGATATGGGCACGATGAATTGAAGGGCCTCATTTTATGCTGTAACAACTCAGACTGATATCTTTTTAAATTAGCCTTCAATTCTCAATTTTTGGGACTGACATTGGAGAAAACAGCCAACAATGCACCAACTATCACAATTACCATAAAACTGAGCATCGCACTAGCTCTAAGCTGCACCATCCCATTTAGCTTGGCAATCTATATTACTCAAATTTGAAGCCACTTCACAGTATTCTTACTGACTATAGCTATACAGAGTCAGAGTCACTTAGCATGGAAACAAACTCTTTGGTTCAACTAGTCCACTCTGATCATATTCCCAAATTAAACTAGTCCCACTTGCCTGTATTTAGCCCATGTCTCTCCAAACCTTTCCTATTCATGTAGTTACCAAAATGTCTTTTAAATGTTGTAACTGTACCTGCATCCACTACTTCCTCTGGCAGCACATCCCAGAGACGAACCACCCTCATGAAAATGTTGCCCCTTATGTCCTTTGTAAAACTTTCTCCTCTCACCTTAAAACTATGTTCTGTAGTTTTGAACTCCTCACCTTAGAGAAAAGACACTTGCTACTCACCTTATTTCTGCCCCTCATGATTTTATAAATCTCTAGAAGGTCACCCCTCAACCTCCTACGCTCCAGTGAGAAAAGTCCCAACCTAGCCAGTCTAATCTTATAACTCAAATTCCTGGCAACATCCTGGTAATTCTTTTCTCAAAACCTCTACAATTTCATGATAAATCTTCCTATAGCAGAACGATCAGAATTTCACACAGTACTCAAGAGGCCTCATCAACGTCAATTCGTGCCCTAACGCCTTTACTCAAAGGTCTGAGCACATGTATGATTAGTGTCAAAGTATAGCAAACTTCCAAAATTGTAAGTGCGAAAAATATTTTCAACTGTTAATGGTTCATGTTGCAGTATAGAGTATTTTTCAATCCGAGATGAAACTGCATTATTGCTTAAGTGGCAAATTGAATTGAAGCAGATCCAAGATTAAACCTCCAAGGAGTCTCAAGTTGGATGATGCTTGAGTCTTGGCTTTAGTCTTCAGTCAATATCCAAAAAAGTTAGAATTACTGTGTGAACATCTTTGGGATCCATAACTAAAACCCAATTGTCTTATAATAAATTTGGTAGGTTACATTAGGCTTCTGAGGGTTAGTTTGGAGAGCTCATGAAACTCTGAACTACAGGCTGTCTATCTGCAAAAGATGGAACGATCACCTGTTCATAAAATGTTACATTTGTAGACGTAACAAAACTACTTTCATTTGGAAAAATGCCTCCACTACTGTAACCTGCCTCAGTTCTTTATCTTTAAAAAGAGATTTTCTTCGGACTTAATCAGGCATTTTCTCCATTTACTCTAAGAAAACAATAAAGGTTTTGAAAATCAAAAATTGAGAAATTTTCATTACACAAAAATAATCTTATTGCCATTTTCCTATGACGACAAATGAGAAACAACTCTTGTGCCTCTCTGTCATTGGTTTAGTGTCAGACTTGCTCAAAATTCTGCTTTCTTCAATGGAGATGGCTTCAATTTAAAATGAGCATATCATCTACAGTTCAAAGTTCCTGGTAAGTGTATTCTGATGTAATCAGATTGGAATTGCAGTACAGGAACTGGTTAAAGAATACTAAGGAATAGAATTATTTATTACATTAGCACAGCTCTCTGCATCACAGAAATGGTTTCAAATTGGACCAGATAATGTGTCAATAGTAACACCTGATGAAATCAATTTGTGGGCAGATCAGGATATCATGCCTGATGAATTTTGAGTGGATCATTTCAGAAGAAAGCATCTGGAATCTGAAGGTAGCCCTTTTCCATCTTCCAAGAAAAGTTTAAAATTTCACTTTAGGTTACTGGACATTCATTATTTCGCTGCTCCTTGGATGCTGCCTGAACTGCTGTGCTCTTCCAGCACCACTAATCCAGAATTCATTATTTTATTCTACGGGAACCGTTTATCCCCACCTCAGAATTGTGATAATTTTTACACATGACGTATTTATACAGAATCAAATTAAAGACCAAACCCCAAAAGTTATTTCTCCTTCAGATGTGAAGGAGACTAAGCTATTACACACCCAATGGCTTCTACTTGCATATTTCTGTGTGTATACTCAGACAGGTCTACAGCACAGAAGAATGCCCTTCAGCCTGTCATGTCAATGCCAGTCAAAAGCCATCTATTCTAATCCCATTTTCCAGCACATGGTCTTATATACCTTGGCATTGTGAGTGCACATATAAATGTTTCTTAAATGTTATGAGTGTGTCTGCCTTTTCCAGACAGTAGGCTCTAGATTCTAACCACTTTCTGGGTGAAAAATATCTTTTCCTCACATTTCCTCCAAACCTTCTGCCCTTTACCTTAAACCTACACCCCAAGTCACTGAATAGTGTCTTCCTGTATACCCATGCCCCTCAATTTTATACATCTTAACTGTGTACCCTCTCAATCTCCTCTGCTGCAGGGAAAACAACCCCAGTTTGTTCAATCTCTCTTCATAACAGACTCTCCAGCCTAGGGAAGATTTGCACTCACTTCAGTACTATCACATCCCTCCTACAACTTGGATTCCAGAAATGCACAAATACTCAAGCTGTGACTACATTTATCCAGACTGAATTCCATTTGCCACTGATCATCTGTATCCTCTTACAAAGGTTATCCTCACTATTTACTATCGCGCCAATTTTTGTGTCATCCATGAACTGGCTCATCAACCCTCCTACATTAGACTCCAAGTCATTCATTTAAACCACAAAATAGCAAGGGACCCAACATATGCATGTTTTGAACTTATGAAGGTTGAGGATGAAGGAGTGCAAGATGCTTCAATTCAGAGTAAGACAACGCAAATTGCTATACTTTTCAGTAACTTGAGAGCTTCACATTAAATATTAGTTTAAACTTTTAAAAAATTCATTCACGGGATGAGGGCATCACTGGCTAGGCAGCATTTATTGCTCATTGTGATAAATGTCAGAAGCAAAGTCTTCATCTGGGGACTAGACATTAAGAACTGAAGAAACAAGAGAAAGAGTAGATAGAACATAAGGCATCTTGAACCTGTTCTGACATTCAATAACATAATTGCAGATCTGATTCTGGCCTCAGTTCCACTTTTCTGTCTATTCCCCATAGCCATAGATTCCCCTATGTTTCAAAATCTGTCCACTGTGGCAATAAATAGATTTCATGGTTCAGCTGTCACAGCTACCTGGAACAGAGAATTCCAAAGGTTCACAACTGAGCTGACGTTGCTCTTTATTTCCATTTTAAATAACGGATTCCTTATTCTACAACTACGTAACCGAGCTCAAGAATCCTCCGAAAAGATATACCTTTCATTCTGCTCAACTCCAATGAGTATCAGCACAACCGGCCCAACTTTTCCTCAAAGGCAAGTGACTTTCAACCTGGGTATCAAACTACCAAATCTCTTCCGAACTGCCTCTAACATAAATATACCCCTTAAGCAAGAAGGCTTAACCAGCATGTAGTACTTAAGGTGTGATCACATCTACGGCCTGTACAGTTGTAGTAAGATTTCCCAACATCTGTACTCCATTACTCTTACATTCAAGGCCAACTTTTCTTTTGCCTCCTTAATTACACACTTTCACAAACGTTTGAGATTCAACATCTTGAACAAAACCTGAACTGGACTAACCATATAAGCACTACAGTTATAAGAGCAAGCCCAAGGTTAGGAATTCAGTAGTTACATACCTCCGTCCCTCATGCCCACTTGAAAATACCCATTTAACACCTTCAAGATTTACTCCCTCCATATTAGAGTTCTGCATCCTAAACACCACCTTCCAAATCTGTGAATTTTACCACCTAGAAGGATAAGGGCAGCAGGTGCACAGGAACACCATCATCTGCACGTTTTACTCCCAAATATGTACCATCATGACATAATCCTACACCACCATTCCTTCAGTATCACCTGGAACTCCCTGCCTAACGTCACTGCTGGTGTACCTTATGGACTGTTGTGGTTTTAAAGGAGGGGAACGGAATCAGTTTGTGCAAGAGAAAGATAAGCATTTGTTTCCTGCGCTGCAATAGATTTGTAATTATCGATGTTAATAATGATGCACAGCTATTTGGTCATTATTTTTAATCCTAGGAAACCATTAATACACAAAATCCAAACAGAAATCACTCAAACTCCATTTTGGGGTTAGCAAAAAGGCACTACCTTAAGTATGCATTGGTGGGAGCCAAATGTTCTGGTCATGCAATCATTCTTCATGCAACCACAATCAGAGTCATAATTTGACCCATCGGCATACTTTGAATGTTGTAAACATGTTTAGCACTTCAAGACTCACCTCTATAAATGCACTCAGTGTAGCATTTGTAGGATTGTGGGTAATGAGAAACCTCATGTGCTTGTAACTAACTTCCACGGGCGCAGGGCGATTTATCCGAGCCATGGGGGGTCAGAATCAGCGGCACAAAGAAGTATTAGTACAAGGTCAGTATATGATCCCAATCTCTCCAAGTTAATACATGCGCACAGTCTTCATAGGATTGTATGTTTCTTACTGCAGCAAGGAAATATTCTTCTTTGAAACTTCTCAAATCAGCCTCCTTTGTTCACTTGTTATGCACTCTCCTTCAAACCATGTATAATTCTAAACTCAGCAGTTCAGTCACCCCATTTGGAGATGCATTTCAAGGCAGTAGGAACACAACTGGAGATACTGAACAGGCCAAGTCTGTTATTTCTCCTATTCTTGCCAAAAATAAAGTTCTGATGGTTAATCCAAAGTGGTGGTCTTCAAGTTCTTGCTCAAATTTACTTGTCTGAGAAGATGCTATGTTGTGCTGGGCAATAGCCACTGCTGTTTCTCACAAACTCCATAAAAGTGTGCTGAAAGGAGCTGTTGAACCACTAGAGAGAGAGAGAGAGAGAGAAAATTTATGTTATTTTAAAAGAGTTGCATAAAAAGGTAGATTAGACAAAAAATTGTCTTAAGTAGCTGCCCACAATCAGGAAGGTAATAGAGCAGTTGAGCAAGATGACTTGTGCCCCATTTCAATCTTAGATTACTTAACTACTGAATGCATCTAAACCACTGAATGACAAGGCAATTTGTTTCATGCCACATCTAAAATGTTAACCTTCAGATAATTTTGTTTAAACTGTGATGAATCCTTGTTGCTTTCACAAAGGAAATATCAGCATTAGTATAAACAAACTAGACATACTGTCATATGCCACAGTAAGAATTTATGCTGTGACTAACTCATTCTTCAGTTATATTACATGCTTGCAATACAACTGAGCAAATTTCCCAATTTTCTACTGCCTTTTAAGTATTGTACTTTAGCACTTCCTGTACCTTTTCCTCAGCAATGTGGTGCAATCAAGAGTTTCAGCAGTAACTACCTTAACTGGTATGGTGGGTTTGTTTGTTGGAATGCATAAAGTCATTAAATCATATGCCTAGAACACACCTAACTAATGTTTAATTTTACGATTCTGACCGAATAAGCTGGTAGTAATAGGATAAAACAAAAAAGTGAACAAAGCTTCTTTAGAAGGGGGTTAGAAACAAAGTAAAATCTTTTGATTGCTGCCAACTGAATTTACTAAAATAATCTTTCGAAGCAGTAATTATTCATTAATGGAAGGCTATGCCTTCTTTGACTTTCAGATATTGTAAGTAATTACATATGTATGTTTCATACATTACACAATCTGCATGAATTAAAACAAATAGTTGATGCACCAACTCACATATACAGTAAATACTGCCAAATCATACCACTTGAGTTGTAAGCTGTACATGAAGGAGTGAAACAGTAGTCAAAGGCATTTGTCTGATTCAGGACAAAGGAAATAATCAGATTAGATGACCATAAAAAAACTGGCAAATTTTTTTATTCAGTTCTCCAGCAACATTTATCAAGCCAAAATAGAAAAAAAAAAGTTGCAAAAACAGAAATTGCTGGAAAATCTCAGCAGGTCTGGCAGCATCTGTGGAAAGAAATCAGAGTTAACGTTTTGGGTCCAGTGATCCTTCTTCAGAGCTGATGATAGCTAGGAAAAAGTTTTTTTTAAAAAATGTAGAAGATCAGGAGAATAGAGGAGAGAAAAACAGTTGGGGATTAGAGTGGTGCTGGTAAAGCACAGCAGTTCAGGCAGCATCCGAGGAGCAGGGAAATCGATGTTTCGGGCAAAAGCCCTTCATCAGGAAAACAGCTGTATTCCTGATGAAGGGATTTTGCCAGAAACGTCGATTTCCCTGCTCCTCGGATGCTGCCTGAACTGCTGCGCTTTTCCAGCACCACTCTAATCCAGAATCTGGTTTCCAGCATCTGCAGTCATTGTTTTTACCTAGAAAAACAGTTGGACAGTTAAAAGAGTTTATAATGGTCAGTTTAGGAGAATGTGTAGCTATGTTGAATCCATGCTGAACACCACCTGAAAGAAGAATGGAAGGCAAAAAAAAAAAAAGGGCAGCAGAATGAACTTTGGATGGAAGACTTCAACGTAACACCAAGTTGGCAATCGTAAAGGACATGGCTGTTAGACCGGGTCTGCCATGTGCATTAAGGAAACCAAAGAGACAAAACCTACATTATCTTACCCTCACCAATCAACCTTTAGGAGCTGCATATGTCCATGGCTGTAACGACAGTATTGAACACTGCAACAATTGTGTTATGTAGCACTACCTCTGCTAAACATAGCAAATTTCAAACAGATCTAGCAAATAGAGACCAGATACAAGATGCTGCCAGCCATTAGCAGCAGCACTACTCAGTACTAATTGGCAAGCAGGCCTATACTCCACTCTACTAGTACCATCACACCAAGGGGCTAATTCTGGATTCAATGTGTACAGGACGGCATGCCTGGACCAGCACTAAGTAAAAAAAAAATTCAGAACATGAAAGTATAACAGAACTACCTGCATGCCAAACTGTGGAAAATTAGGAGAAAATGAGGACTGCAGAGGCTGGAGACCAGAGTAGATTGTGATGCTGGAAAAGCACAGCAGTCAGGCAGTATCCAAGCAGGAGAATTGTCATTTCGGGCATAAGCCCTTCATTATGAATGAGGCTTGTGGGCTGGGGGGGCCGAGATATAAATGGGAGGGGGGTGGGGAAAGGTAAATGAAAATGCAATAGGTAGATGAAGGTGGGGGATAAGGTGATGGGTCGGAGACGAAGGTGGTGCGGATATTTGGAAAAGACAGGTCAAGAGCGTGGTACTGAGTTGGAGGCTTGGGACTGGGATAAGGTGACAATAGACAATAGGTGCAGGAGTAGGCCATTCTGCCCTTCGAGCCTGCACTACCACTCAATATGATAATTGGTGATCATCCTTAATCAGTATCTTGTTCCTGCCTTATCTCCATAACCCTTGATTCCACAATCCTGGAGACCTCTATCCAACTATTTCTTAAATGAATCCAGAGACTGGGCCTCCACTGCCCTCTGGGGCAGAGCATTTACACAGCCACCACTCTCTGGGTGAAGAGGTTTACATAGAACATAGAACAATACAGCACAGAACAGGCCCTTCGGCCCACAATGTTGTGCCGAACATTTGTCCTAGCTTAAGCACCCATCCACGTACCTATCCAATTGCCGCTTAAAGGTCACCAAAGATTCTGACTCTACCACTCCCACAGGCAGTGCATTCCATGCCCCCACCACTCTCTGGGTAAAGAACCCACCCCTGACATCGCCCCTATACCTTCCACCCTTCACCTTAAATTTATGTCCCCTTGTAACACTCTGTTGTACCCGGGGAAAAAGTTTCTGACTGTCTACTCTATCCATTCCTCTGAGGTTTCTCCTCATTTCTGTTCTAAATGGTCTACCCCGTATTTTTAAGCTGTTTCCTCTGGTTCGGCAGATGGGGGGAGAGGAAATGAGGAAAGTGATGAAATCCACATTAATTCCATGTGGTTGCAGGGTCCCAAGACAGAAGATGTTCTTCCTCCAGGCACTGGGTGGTAGATGAGGCCCAGGAACTGCAGGCCCTTGGTGGAGTGGGAGGGGAAGTTGTAGTGATGGGGTCTGTTTGTAGGTGGTGAAAGTGATGGAGGATGATGTGATATATATACACACACACACACACACAGAGGTTGGTGGGGGTGGAAGGTGAGGACTGGGGGGGGGTTCTGTCCTTGTTGCGTTGGGAAGAGTGGGGTTCAAGGGTAGAGATGCAGGAAGTATACATCGCATCATCCTCCACCACTTCTGCCACCGACAAACAAACCCCACTCCGATCAGCGCTTCGAGAGATCATTCCCTTTGCAATTCCCTGGTCAGATCCAGCCCCCCGCCACTCCTGGAATCTTCCCCTGCCACCGCAGGAAGTTCAAAACCTGTGTCCACACCTCCCTCCAAGGCCCCAAAGAATCCTTCCACATTTGACAGAAATTTACCTGTACCTCCAATAATGTCATCTACTGTTTCTGTTGCACTCGACATGGTCTCCTCTACATCGGGGATACAGAACATTTCAGAGAACATCTCTGGGCCACCGATACTAACCAAGCCCACTACCCCGTGGCTGAACGCTTCAAAGTTCCCCCCCCCCCCCCCTCCACTTCACCAAGGACATCGCCAAACCCTAACCATCTGATGCCTGCAGGAAGAACACCTCATCTTCCATTTGGGACCCTACATGAGATTAAATGTGGATTTCACCAGTTTCATTTCCCTTTACCCCATCTTAGCCCAGTCCCAAGCTTCCAATCTGGCACCGCCCTCTTGACCTGTCCATCATTTTTCCCATCTATCCATTCCACCTTCTTCTCCGACCTATCATCTTCTCCCCCACCTTCATCTACCTACTACATTCTTAGCTACCTTCGCCCCACCCTCCCCATTTATCTCTCAAGCTCCCCCCCCCCACGACCTGGCCCACAAGCCTCATTCTCCTGTTCCTTGGATGCTGCCTGACCTGCTGTCCTTTTCCAACACCACACTCTCGAAACTGTGGAAAGTGCATGCAATAGGCAGGGTTACGACATCCCACAACCAATGGAGTCAGATCTGCTGCATTCAGTCGTAAATGGCAGAGAACAACAAAACCAACTCAGAGCCTCAACAAATATCTTTAAGCTTTAAGATGGGACAGCCCAGCACAGAGGAGAAATCTGAAGTATTTACAACCATCTTCAGCGAAAACTACCAACTGGGTTATTTACTTCAGGCGACTCCTGAGATCCCAGCATTACAAAGGGAAAGAATATCTGGTCTATTGACTCTGCCAGTTTTTTCTAAAAGCAATCCAGTTACTTTCATAGAGTCATAGAGATATACAGGATGGAAACAGACCCTTCGGTCCAACCCGTCCATGCCAACCAACTATTCCAACCCAATCTAGTCGCACCTGCCAGCACCTGGCCCATATCCCTCCAAACCCTTCATATTCATATACCCATCAAAATGCCTCTTAAATGTTGCGGTTGTACCAGCCTCCACCACATCCTCTGGCAGCTCATTCCATACACATACCACCCTCTGCGTGAAAAAGTTGCCCCATAGGTCTCTTTTATATCTTTCCCCTCTCACTCTAAACCTATGCCCTCTAGTTCTGGACTCCCTGACCCCAGGGAAAAGAACTTTGTCTATTTACCCTATCCATGCCCCTCATGATTTTATAAACCTCTATAAAAAGTCAACCCTCAGCCTCAGACGCTCCAGGGAAAACAGCCCCAGCCTGTTAAGCCTCTCCCTATAGCTCAAAAGCTCCAACCCTGGCAACATCCTTGTAAATCTTTTCTGAACCCTTTCAAGTTGCACAACATCTTTCTGATAGGAAGGAGACCAGAATTGCACGCAATATTCCAACAATGGCCTAACCAATATCTTGTACAGCCACAACATGACCTCCCAACTCCTGTACTCAATACTCTGACCAATTACAGAAAGCAAACCAAACAACCTCTTCACTATCCTACCTATCTGCGACTCCATTCTCAAGGAGCTATGGATCTGCACTTTGTTCAGCAACACTCCCTAGAACCTCACCATTAAGATTTGCTTTCCCAAAATGCAGCACCCAACATTTATCTGAATTAAACTCCATCTGCCACTTCTCAGCCCAGTGGCCCATCTGGTCCAGATCCTGGTGTAATCTGAAGTAACCCTCTTCGCTGTCCACTACACTTCCAATTTTGGTGTCATCTGCAAACTTACTTACTGTACCTCTTATGCTCGCATCCAAATCATTTATGTAAATGACAAAAAGTAGAGGACCCAACACCGATCCTTGTGGCACTCCACTGGTCACAGGCCTTCAGTCTGAAAAACAACCCTCCACCACCACTCTCTGTCTTCTACCTTTGAGCCAGTTCTGTATCCAAATGGCTAGTTCTCCCTGCATTCGGAGAGATCTAACCTTGCTAACCAGTCTCCCATGGGGAACCTTATCGAAATCCTTACTGATGTCCACATACATCACATCTACTGCTCTGCCCTCAATGCTCTTTGTTACTTCTTCAAAAAACTCAATCAAGTTTGTGAGACATGATTTCCCAAGCACAAAGCCATGCTGACTATCCCAAATCAGTCCTTGCCTTTGCAAATACATGTACATCTTGTCTCTCAGGATTCTCTTCAACAACTTGCCCACCATCGACATCTGGGTCACTGGTCTATAGTTCCCTGGCTTCTCCTTACCACCCTTCTTAAATAGTGGCACCATGTTAGCCAACTTCCAGTCTTCTGGCACCTCACTCGTGACTATCGATGATACAAATATCTCAGCAAGAGGCCCAGCAATCACGTCTCTGGCTTCCCACAGGATTCTAGGGTACACCTGATCAGGTCCTGGAGATTTATCCACTTTTATGCGTTTCAAGACATCCAGCACTTCCTCCTCTGTAACATGGTCATTTTGCAAGTTGTCACCATCTATTTTGCTACTTTCCATATCTTCCAAATCCTTTTCCACAGTAAACAGATGCAAAATACTCATTTAGTATCCCCCATTTTCTGCGGCTCCACACAAAGGCCGCCTTGCTGATCTTTGAGGGGCCCTATTTTCTCCCTCGTTATCCTTTTGTCCTTAATGTATTTGTAAAACCTCTTTGGATTTTCCTTAACTCTTCAAAGTTTGTGAGAAGATTTGTAGCTTGGGTGCTCGTTGTTGTGGTTCTGTTCGCCGAGCTGGGAATTTGTGTTGCAGACATTTCGTCCCATGTCTAGGTGACATCCTAAGTGCTTGGGAGCTTCCTGTGAAGCGCTTCTGTGATCTTTTCTCCGGTATTTGTAGTGGTTTGAATCTGCCGCTTCCGGTTGTCAGTTCCAGCTGTCCGTTGCAGTGGTCGGTATATTGGGTCCAGGTCGATGTGCTTAGTTGGTGAGCTACATAGCCACGAAATGACACGACCAGCTATCCTTAGTAGCCACACACGCAGAGGACAAGCAACATGAATTCGACTGGGACAACACTACTATTATAGGACAAGCCAAACCGAGAACAGCCAGGGAATTCCTAGAGGCATGGCACTCATCCACAGATTCAAATCAATAAGCACATCGACCTGGACCCAATATACCGACCACTGCAGCGGACAGCTGGAACTGACAACCGGAAGCGGTAGATTCAAACCTCTACAAATGCCGGAGAAAGGATCACAGAAGCGCTTCACAGGAGGCTCCCAAGCACTGAGGATGTCACCTAGACAGGGGACGAAACGTCTGCAAAACAAATTCCCCAGCTTGGCGAACAGAACCACAACTCCTTAACTCTATTTGCCAAAGCTATTTGTGTCCCCTTTGTGCCCTCCTGATTTCCCTCATTCTCATTGTCTTCCCAAATCCTAGCAATATTTACTTTCTGTATTTAGCTAACTCCACTTTGACAGCTATTATATCCACCATCTTATTAGGCAATACATTCAAACCGTAAAAGGTTTTTCCTCATGTAACTTTTTTAACAAAATTCTTCAATGGAAAGTGGGGTTCACTGAGTAGACCAGAATTAGTTTCTAATACCTAACTGCCTGTCAGTAGGTGGAGATGAGTCACCTTATTATACCATTGGAGACCATGGGCTGTAGGGACAGCTACTGTGTTGCTGGAAGAGTTCTAAGACTGGATAGTTTGTCACTTGAATGAGAATTTTCAACTGGTGATGTTCCCATGTATCTTCTGCCCTGGCGCTTCTAGGTGGTATAAGTTGCAGGCTTTGAAAGTACTGTTGAAGAAGCCTTGCTAAGTTGCTGTATTGCAGCTATAAATGCTCCCACTGTATACTGGTGGTGGACAGAGTTAATGTTTACATTGGTGGCTGCAAATCAAGCAGGCCGCTTTGTCCTGGATGGTGTCAAGCTTCCAGAGAGTGGTCATTCTTTTGCCTCTAGATAAGTCTTCCAGCTAGTGACCATTGGAAGCAGTTTCTTTGTTTACTCTCTCTAGCTCCATTGAGATTTATCATCTCCTCCTGGCTGCCTCTGCTCCAAGGAGAACAATCCCATCGTCTCCAACCTAACCATTTTAATGTGATACCTCATCTCTGGAGCCATTCTGGTAAAGTGCCTCAACACCCTTTCCAAAAGCCTTCCTTGACAATTTCCCAAAGTCTGCTGTCCAAAATTGAACACAAGTTTCATATGAAATCTAAATACATTATGCTGGTTTACCATAGCTTCCTGGCTTTTGTACTCCATATTGCCGTTAAAAAGGCTACGATCCAATACATTGAGTGCTTAATTAACTTGTCTTGTTTGCAAGGATTTTTGGACAAAACACTCCTGAATCCCATTTCTTGGGTCTATGTAAAATCACTTTTAGCATGTATCTTTTCAACTCCGTTCCTAGCACCCAGACATCCTCACAGAGAGGTGTACAAAGTTAAAAATCACACAACACCAGGTTATAGTCCAACAGGTTTAATTGGAAACACACTAGCTGTTGGACTATAACCTGGTGTTGTGATTTTTAAACTTTGTACACCCCAGTCTAACACCGGCATCTCCAAATCATCACAGAGGTGGCATCGAAAGAACAGCACCCGTGACCATTCTCTCATACACCTCTTTTGAACTGGTTTCAAAACAGCAATGTGCACTCACATGTTTCCAAGGAGATCCAAAATAATGGGGGAAAAATGCTTTCACCTTTTCCTTTTGGTCATCAAATGTTGAGGCAAAGACAACTGTAACTGGTAGCAGTTACAGTGACAATGACAACAAAATAAATAGATATTAAAATTATTAAACAAAAGCATTTAATTCATATTTATACTTCAGAAACATTACTTGCTATGTTCATTCTACACCAATTCCAATACCATATTTTGGGGTAATCAAAACAATTTTTCTTGCCAGGTATTTGTTATCAAGCATTCATATCTACATATTAAAATGAATAATTTGGCTGATTTCAATTTCCCATACTAATGTGCAAAGAAAGTTGTAGACTGCTCACATACTATGTAAAGAGAATAGAAACAATGCATGAAGACAGCATTACATACTCTAAAATGTTTCAAGTTCAATTAAAAATGGATCCATATTAGCCTCAAAAAAACCCTCAACACAACAGCAAATAATCAACAGTGCTATCACAACAGGCTCCTGATACATGGCAGAATTTTTTTTTAAAATTTGAATGAACCAGATGTTTTTAATAGGTGCAAGTTTTTAAGTTATCATTTAACTACTTCCTTTTGATGGAAATGCTTCATATAACCTCAAAGATAGATATGCAACTGAAGATAACATTTAGCAGCTTTTCATTGTTGCTCACTATGATTTTTCTCAAAATGCAAACATCTGTAAAATTGTCACATAGCTGTACTGTGGGTATGAATTTTGATGAGATTTTTAATAAAGCATATTCTGTTAACTTGGAATAAAACTGGATAAGTGCAATTTTGGACTCAATATTATTGACTATCTGCTCACAGATGCTACCAGTTCTTCAATGTTTCTAGCACTTCCCTTCATTTCAGATTTTTGGCTTGGGCAGACTTTGCTTTTATTCCTGCTAACTTGAGTTTGCTTGAAAAGAAGATTTGAAGCTGTTCAACACAAGAGTGGTCAGATCAGCAGGAATAATTTGAATTAAACTCAAACAAAACAATTTTCTTTCCAGAATTTACAAATGAATTGAGTATGCAATTCCATTATAGCACTTTATTCAAATAACAAGTCAAAACTAGTAGAGTTCTTCATTCACACAAAGTCTACTAAAGTTAGGGTGTACAAGCAGAACCTGGGGGAAAAGTTAATTTGCACCCAAGTCGGAACACCCACGCAGGACGATATAAAACAACCATTCGTAAATACAGGAAACATTTGTATATGGGTCTTTAAAATTAAACCCCTATACATAGGATTGTGTTCATAAGTATGAATGTTCCTACACTGACACTCATAGATCCAGAATCTCCTGTATGTACATGCAGTCTTACTTGATGGGCTAATGTAGCAGTGCAATAATTGTAAAAGGAAACAAATAACCAATAGATATTTCTTCCATAAAAATTTTAGTTACTAAATCAAAATACCATCTCAGAGCTACCCAAATTGTGGGTAGTCATCCCCAGTGAGGCGATGAGACAAAGTTTTGAATTAGCATGGTCTAAGACAGCAACAGCTGCCTTGGAACTCACCGATTTCTAGTAGCTACAAGGCATCTATGAATCCTTTCCTAAAGCTTTTTTCAATTGGTGGACACAGCCTACCAGAAGGATCCTCTAAACCTAATTAATGCAGCCAAAACTAAGCTCATGAAACAACAGGTTTTGTTTGTTGCAGAAACTTCCCAAACTCCTCTCCCTTCACTTCTCCTTCGTAACACTGGTCAACACCTAAAGCTACCCAGTCATATTTTTATTAAGTACTATATATAGTACAGTAAAAGTCAATCACATGTAGAAGTTGACCCCCTATTTTTGGCCAAAAGTCGACCCTAGTTCTTCACAGACATAAGGTCAATATTTGTGAATCAAGGTATTAAGCTGT
This sequence comes from Chiloscyllium plagiosum, assembly GCF_037043375.1. NCBI lineage: Eukaryota > Metazoa > Chordata > Chondrichthyes > Orectolobiformes > Hemiscylliidae > Chiloscyllium > Chiloscyllium plagiosum. The sequence continues at coordinate 127,128,749 of NW_028270142.1, read as the reverse complement.
GCATAGATGTTACAAGAGGAAGTTTTTTTTTTCATGCTATTGTGTTTTGATGTACAATTTGCACCAATTTGGCACGAATGTTTAAGATGTATTAGGTCAGAGGCAGGTGACAACCTCCCCTTGTGTGCAGCTCAGTAGAACTCAGTTCCCCATAGCACTCATGGAATACAATCATATTACTGTGATGTGTGTTCTTTTCCTTTATTCATTTAGATATATGTTCATAAGATATTGGAACAGAATTAGGCTATTCAGCCCAAAGAGTCTGCTCTGCCATTCAATCATGGCTGATATGCTCTTCAGCCCCTTTTTCCTGCCTTCTTTCCAGAACACTTCAAACCATTCAAATTACAAATCTGTCTAACTCCTCCTCAAATTTACTCACTGTCCCAGCATCCACCACACTTTTGGATAGCAAATTACAGATTCTCATCACTTTGGGAGTAGTAGTTTCTCCCCAACTATTTTAAATTTGCTACCCGTTATCCTAAAGAATGCCACCCAAGAGGAAGGATCTGCTGCATGTCTATTTTATCCATATCTTTTATCATCTTGATTACCTCAATTTGATCTCCCCTCATTCTAATAAACTCCAGACAGTATAGGCCTAAACTGTTCAAACTCTTTTCATACGGTAAACCCCTCATCTCTGGGATCAATCTAGCAAACCTCCTCCAATGCCAGTACACTTTTCCTCAAATAAGGGGGGCCAAAATTGTGTACAATACTACAGGTGCAGTCTCACCAATGCCTTGTATAGTTGCAACAATACTTCCTTACCTTTATATTCTATTCCATTAGCTATAAAAGCCAACATTCCATTCTCTTTATTATCTGCTATACCTGTTTGCTAGATCAATTGGGCTACTGCTAACAATATGGTATTTTGGACTGTAGTATGAATTTCAGCCCCTCAAAAGTAGTATCCATGTAATAGTCGACCCATAAATTTAACCGTTAAATTTTTTTTAAAAAAATTCAACTTTTCCACGAGTAACACAATGTATATTGCTGATTCAGGTTACTTGATATTTAATAGCTCAGACTACTACTTGCCGTGACAGATTTAAATACTTATGTATCATCCTTTTGTAAGCATGCTTTTGCTGGTCTGCAAATGGTCGCTGGTTATGTAGCTCTATTCTGGTCCTTGGCTTATTAGTAAATCAAGCTCATCCAGCAACTCAGCTCTTAGAAGTAATGACATGACATATTCCTCTTCTTTCCCAATGATAAAATTACATAAATTCAAGAATAAAAGTATGGACATATTAGGATGGTTGCAAAACCATTTACACATAAATAAGAATTGAAACTTTAAGGATTTAAAAGGTTAGGAATCTGTGTAATGTGTAGCTAGTTTGACAATCCTTCTGGAACTTGTAATGGTGTGACGATCCAGAGATTTAGACTTCATACTTGGGTGTTCTGCACTTACAGAAGTGTTGAAATCTAATGTGTTGTTGATGTGTTTGTTGTTGTCCTAATAAAGAATCTAAAGAACTAGGAACAGGAGTAAACAATTCAGCATTTGAGCCTGCTCTGCCATTCAATACGATCATGGTTGATCACATCTTGGTCGTCTGGTCCTCATAACCCTTTACGCATTAAAAATCCACAAACCTCCACCTTAAATTTATTCAGTGATCACCACATTCTGGGACAGAAAATTCCACAAGTTCACAACTTTGAGAAGTAATTTCTCCGCATCTGTGATTTAAATATCCTTTATCCTAAAACCATGATGTCTTGTTCTAGATTGACCCACAAGAGGATACATCCGGTCTATGTCAACTTTGTGAAATCCCCTTGGATTCTTGTGGATCTCAATTAGGCCTCTTTCAATCTTGTAAACTCCAAAGAAAATAGGAACTATTCAACTTCTTTTCATAAGACAAACCCCTCACTCTGGAATCAACCTGGGTAATTTGCTTCTAATGCAACTACATCCCTCTTCAAGTAAGGAGACCAAAACTGTACACAATACTCTAAACGCGATCTCACTATTAAAGAAATGTTGACTAAAGAATTTGTTTCGCTTTAAAACCCTTCATCGGCATCTTCAACAGGGTGAGAGCTGGCCGAGCCTCCTGAGCATATTCAGCAGCAGCAGCAACAGAGGAGGCTTCAAGCAGAGGTGTGCAGGGACAGAGACAACTCATCCTGGCAATAGGTGGCAGTTTGAGCAACAGCAAAGGCATCAGTATTTTCATTTTTATTTTACCTTGCAGGGGAGTCGGTTGGGATTAGGCCACGCGCAGCCCCAGATCCATGGGGCGCTCTGGTGCTGAGATCACAGAAGCTTCAGAATTGGCAGCATCTGGAGGAACAAGAGGTAAGGGATCAGGGTCATGGCTCCAGTTCACCATGGCAGTTGTGGGAGTGGCAGCAATGGTGGAGGTGAGCTCTTAACAGAGACCCAGAAGCCGTTATATACCCCAGCCAATATGAAATAGCAAATGGAGGACATGGGGAAGGTAACAAGAGGAAAATATGAACTCTATTGCAATAAAGTCTTGCATTATGTTCAGTGTTTCAGAGCATGGTGACACTTTGTGTTTTGCATGGGATAAAATGCTTTTCACTATTTTTATATACGTGACAATAAATCTAAACCTACTCTTTGCTTTAATCCACATTAACTACATCAACTGCATTATTCTCATCTACACACCTGATCACCACCTCAAAAAAGAATGCAATCAAATTCGTTAGGTAGGATCTTCCCCTGAAAGTTTTGCTGACTATCTCTGATCAAAACCTAGCTCCTAAACTGGGGATTAATTCTCTCCTTCAGATTTTTATACAGTGGTTTCCCTACCACTGACAGGAGACTCACGAGCTTGTTACTACTTATCTCTAACACCGTTCTCAAAAGATTGAAGCACATTAGTGGTCCTGCAGTCCTCTGGTAGCTCACCCGTGGCCAGAGAAGATTGACAAATTTGAATCAGAGTACCTGTAATTTCCTCCCTCACCTCCCACAGGAGGCGTGCTGAAATCGCCAACTATTGCCAGGAGTCATCGTCTCTGCCACTGGAAACAGCTCAGTCACACTCGGAGGTGTCTACTTTTAAGCCCGGTAAAACCTCAAACACCACCTCACTCTCCATTTCAAACATTGGAATCTCTTTTGGGGTAGAAGCGACCTGTACAAGGAGGACAGATTGCACCTAAATTGGAAGTGGACTAATATACGGGCAGGGAAATTTGCTAGAACTGCTTGGGAGGATTTAAACTGGTAAGGGGTGGGTAAGGGGGGGCTCCAAGGAGAAAATGAGGAAAGAGATCGATCTGAGATGGATACAGTTGAGAACAGAAGTGAGTCCAACAGTCAGGGCAGGCAGAGACAAGGTAGGACTAATAAATTAAACTGCATTTATTTCAATGCAAGGGGCCTAACAGGGAAGGCAGATGAACTCAGGGCATGGTTAGGAACATGGGACTGGGATATCATAGCAATTACAGAAACATGGCTCAGGGATGGGCAGGACTGGCAACTTAATGTTCCAGGATACAAATGCTACAGGAAGGATAGAAAGGGAGGCAAGAGAGGAGGGGAGGTGTCCTTTTGATAAGGGATAGCATTACAGCTGTGCGGAGGGAGGATATTCCCGGAAATACATCCAGGGAAGTTATTTGGGTGGAACTGAGAAATAAGAAAGGAATGATCACCTTATTGGGATTGTATTATAGACCCCGCAGTAGTCAGAGGGAAATTGAGAAACAAACTTGTAAGGAGATCTCAGCTATGTGTAAGAATAAAAGGGTAGTTATGGTAGGGAATTTTAACTTTCCAAACATCGACTGGGACTGCCATAGTGTTAAAGGTTTAGATGGAGAGGAATTTGTTAAGTGTGTACAAGACAATTTTCTGATTCAGCATGTGGATGTACCGACTAGAGAAGGTGCAAAACTTGACCTACTCTTGGGAAACCAGGCAGGGCAGGTGACTGAGGTGTCAGTGGGGGAGCACTTTGGGGCCAGCGACCATAATTCTATTTGTTTTAAAATAGCGAGGGAAAGGCCAATTTTGATGGTATTAGGCAAGAACTTTCGAAAGCTGATTGGAGGCAGATGTTCGCAGGTAAAGGGATGGCTGGAAAATGGGAAGCCTTCAGAAATAAGATAACAAGAATCCAGAGAAAGTATATTCCTGTCAGGGTGAAAGGGAAGGCTGGTAGGTATAGGGAATGCTGGATGACTAAAGAATTTGAGGGTTTGGTTAAAAAAAAAGGAAGCATATGACAGGTATAGACAGGATAAATCGAGTGAATCCTTAGAAGAGTATAAAGGAAGTAGGAGTATACTTAAGAGGGAAATCAGGAGGGCAAAACGGGGACATGAGATAGCTTTGGCAAATAGAATTAAAGGAGAATCCAAAGGGTTTTTACAAATATATTAAGGACAAAAGGGTAACTAGGGAGAGAATAGGGCCCAGCAGGTCAGGCAGCATCCAGGGAACAGGAGAATCGATGTTTCGGGCATAAGCCCTTCTTCAGGAATGAGGAAACTTTCCTCATTCCTGAAGAAGGGCTTATGCCCGAAACGTCAATTCTCCTGTTCCCTGGATGCTGCCTGACCTGCTGCGCTTTTCCAGCAACACATTTCCAGCTCTGATCTCCAGCATCTGCAGACCTCACTTTCTCCTCAGAGAATAGGGCCCCTCAAGGATCAGCAAGGCGGCCTTTGTGTGGAGCCACAGTAAATGGGGGAGATACTAAATGAATATTTGGCATCAGTATTTACTGTGGAAGAGGATATGGAAGATATAGACTGTAGGGAAATGGATGGTGACATCTTGCAAAATGTCCAGATTATAGAGGAGAAAGTGCTAGATGTCTTGAAATGGGTAAAAGTGGATAAATCAGGTGTACCCGAGAACTCTGTGGGAAGCTAGAGAAGCGATTGCTGGGCCTCTTGCTGAGATATTTGTATCAATAGTCACAGGTGAGGTGCCGGAAGACTGGAGGTAGGCAAATATGGTGCCACTGTTTAAAAAGGGAGGTAAAGACAAGCCAGGGAACTATAGACTGGTGAGCCTGACCTCAGTGGTGGGCAAGTTGTTGGAGGGAATCCTGAGGGACAGGATGCACATGTATTTGGAAAGGCAAGAACTGATTCGGGATAGTCAGCATGGCTTTGTGCGTGGGAAATCATGTCTCACAAACTTGATTGAGTTTTTTGAAGTAACAAAGAAGATTGATGAGGGCAGAGCAGTAGATGTGATCTATATGGACTTCAGTAAGGCATTCGACAAGGTTTCCCATGGGAGACTGATTAGCAAGGTTAGATCTCATGGGATACAGGGAGAACTAGCCATTTGGATACAGAACTGGCTCAAAGGTAGAAGACAGAGGGTGGTGGTGGAGGGTTGTTTTTCAGACTGAAGGCCTGTGACCAGGAGTGCCACAAGGATCGGCGCTGGGCCCTCTACTTTTTGTCATTTACATAAATGATTTGGATACAAGCATAAAAGAGGTACAGTAAGTAAGTTTGCAGATGACACCAAAATTGGAGGTGTAGTGGACAACAAAGAGGGTTATCTCAGATTACAACAGGATCTGGACCAGATGGGCCAATGGGCTGAGGGGTGGCAGATGGAGTGTAATTCAGATAAATGTGAGCTGCTGCATTTTGGAAAGCAAATTTTGGCAGGACTTATACACTTAATGGTAAGGTCCTAGGGAGTGTTGCTGAACAAAGAGTGCAGGTTCATAGCTCCTTGAAGGTGAAGTCGCAGGTAGATAGGATAGTGAAGAAGGCGTTCCTTTACTGGTCAGAGTACAGGAGTTGGGAGGTCATGTTGCAGCTGTACCGGACATTGGTTAGGCCACTGTTGAAATATTGCGTGCAATTCTGGTCTCCTTCCTATTGGAAAGATGTTGTGAAACTTGAAAGGGTTCAGAAAAGATTTACAAGGATGTTGCCAAGGTTGGAGGATCTGAGCTACAGGGAGAGGCTGAACAGGCTGGGGCTGTTTTCCCTGGAGCGCGGAGGCTGAGGGGTGACCTTATAGAGGTTTACAAAATTATGAGAGGCATGGATAGGATAAATAAGCAAAGTCTTTTCCCTGGGGTTGGGGAATCCAGAACTAGAGGGCATAGGTTTAGGGTGAGGGGAAAGATATAAAAGAGACCTAAGGGGCAAATTTTTCACGCAGAGGGTGGTACGTGTATGGAATGAGCTGCCAGAGGAAGTGGTGGAGGCTGGTACAATTGCAGCATTTAAGAGGCATTTGGATGGGTATGTGAATAGGAAGGGTTTGGAGGGATATGGGCCAGGTGCTGGCAGGTGGGACTAGATTGGGTTGGGATATCTGGTCGGCATGGACGGGTTGGACCGAAGGGTCCGTTTCCATGCTGTACATCTCTATGACTCGAAGTACCTCACCGTCTCTCCTTTCCTGAATTCCGTACCAATATTTTTGACCACCTTAGTGAAGATGGAGCAAAGTACTGGTTTAACACCTTATCAAAGTGCTCTACTCCACACACAGATCATCCCCTTAGTACCTAATTGGCCCTCTTTCTTTGGGTTATATCAATATATCAAGGAGGAGAGAATAATGTCTTGAGACTCTCCGAATTGCTTCAATGCACTTCCTAAACTCCACTACAGCCTCTCTTGATTTGCACCCTTTATACTTGTTAAAAGCCTCTTTTCGATCTCATCTCGCCTTGAATATTCCTATCTATAGTCAGGGTTCTCCGCTTGTTGCACCCATATTTTACCCGAAAAAGGGGCTGTACTCTCCTCAGTTCATTTCTAAAGGCCCCCTATAGTTCTGCTGCACATTTATCTGCAAATAGCAGTTTCCAAACTACCTTGACCAGATCCTGCCTTAATTTAACATCTGCCTTCTCCTTGGCCTCCTCCATCGCCAGACCATGGCAACACAACACCTGGAGGAAGAGCGCCTCATCTTCCGCCTAGGAACCCTCCAACAACAAGAGATGAATGCAGATTTCTCCAGCATCCTCATTTTCCCTCCCCCCCCACCTTACCTCAGTCCCAACCCTCGGACTGAGCACCGCCTTCTTAACCTGCAATCTTCTTCCCGAACTCTCTGATCCCACCCCGTCTCCGGCCTATCACCCTCACCTTAACCTCCTTCCACCTATCGCATTCCCAACGCCTCTCCTCCAAGTCCCTCCTCCTACCTTTTATCTTAGCCTGCTTGGCACACCTTCCTCATTCCTGAAGAAGGGCTTATGCCCGAAACATCGATTCTCCTGCTCCTTGGATGATGCCTGACCTGCTGCGCTTTTCCAGCAACACATTTTTCAGTTTAGCCCATATCCCTCTAAACCCTTCCTATTCATGTATCCATCCAGATACCTTTTTAAATGTTGTAATTGTACCACCCTCCACCACCTCCTCTGGCAGCTTATTCCAAATGCCAACAAATCCAGTCCCTTTTAAATCTTTCCCCTCTCACCTTAAACTAGAGACTCTAGCTTTAGCCTCCCCTACCCTGGGGAAAAAGACCTTAGATATTCACCCTGTGTCCTTCATGATCTTATAAACCTCTATAAAGTCAACCCTCAGCCTCCGAAGCTCCAGGGAAAATAGCTCCAATTTATTAAGTCTCTCCAAGTGGTTCAAACCCTTCGCCCTGGCAACGTTCTTGCAAATCTTTTCTTAACCCTTTCAAATTTCACAACATCTTTCTTATAGCAGGGAGACCAAAACTGAACACAGTATTCAGACCGTGGCCTAACCAATGTTGTGTACAGCTGCAACATGACCTCCCAATTCATTCAATGCACTGACCAACAAAGGCAAGCACTCAAAACACCTTCACTACCCTGTAATTCTACTTTCAAGGATCTATGAACCTGCACCCAAAGGTCTTTTTATTCTGCAACACTCTCCAGGACTTTACCATTGAGTGTATAAGTCTTGCCCTGATTTGACTTACCAAAATGCATCACCTCACATTTATCTAAATTTAACTCCATCTGTCATTCCTCAGCACATTTGCCCATCTGATCAAGGCCCCGTTGTACTCCGAGGTAACTTCTTCGCCTCAGATTCTTTTTGCATAGGCACCTAGAGTGACCCTTTGCACCATAAAGATCTAAAACTGCAAGTTGGTGTTGCAGTGCTTGAAACTGACCCACTTCTTACACAGCTTGCTCACTTTCTGCATCATGGCTACTATTCTGATAACTGTACCTAATGCTTGCAGTTTTGTTGTCTGGCTACAATAGCTTCAATGCTCTGCCATCTTTAATGCCACATGTTAATGTTGTGACCTTTGTTTTTCTCCAAGAGGTCTTTATTGAAAGCTTCAAATCAGTTCTGAAGCTATACTTAACTTAATTAACTGTCCAGATAGCTCCGCTTCTGAAAAATAAACCTTCACCCTTGTCACTGCACCTATGACAACCTGATCAATTAAGTCTTGTCGCTGTTGTCTATAAGATATCAACTCTACATGGTGAATGTTAAAGTTTTCTTTATATGAAGCAGATATTCTAGCACTTCTTATTGCTTAGTGGGATCACTCTCGGACTCTCAAGAATAGTTTTGACTATTTGATTCTTGTTTCTGATTTCTTTATTTTCACTATGTGGTTTGCAATAGCTAAGTTTGAAATTAATAGCCCTATTCTTTGTTTAAACAGCCTACGTTCAGACAGGATATCTGTGGCTTTTCAGTCCATACCAGGTTATTTGGACGGAAGTTAATCTGATATTTCTGGTCTTTTGTCAAAGCAATTGACACCTAACATATATATGGTAGCCTTGCTACTTTAAGGTTACTCAGTGGAGACATGCAGTTGCTGATTTTGTTTAAAAGATCATTTTGTTTTGTGCTGTTTTTGACAATAGGTAGAATTTCTTTTAACTTTATTTCAACAACACTGCGTAGTGATTTTCTTTCTTGGTTCTGTTGTAGATACAGCTTCTGTACTGCTTCAAGGCTTGTCTGAGGTTTTGAGATTTTCAGAACCTCGTTTTTTTAAGGAAAAATCCCACCACTCCCATCATGTTGCATTTCTTGTGCTATTGTTGCCATCAGCGATGTACTTCTGAGGTGTTATGAGGCACTGGTCAGATCACATTTAGAGTGTCGTAGCAACTTTGGGCTCCATACCTCATCAAGGATGCACTGGCCCTGGAGCTGGTCCAGGAGGTTCACAAGAATGATCCCTGGAATGAAAGGCTTAACATGAGAAACATTTGAGGACTATGGAACTTCCTCAATGGAGTTCAGAAGGACATTGGATTGAAACTTAAAGAATACTGAATGACTTGGACAATATGGACATTGGGAAGATATTTCTATTAGCAGGAGAGATGAGGATTCGAAGGCACAGCCTCAAAGGAAAGGAAAGACCCTTTAGAATGGAGATAAGTAGAAACATCTTTAGCCAGAGAGTGGTGCATCTGTGGAATTCATTGTCACAGAGTGTGGAGGCCAGGTCATTGCGTATATTGAAGAACAAATAGACAAGCTCTTGATTGCCAAGGGGATCAAAGGTTATGGGCAAAAATTCAGGAAAATGGAGTTGAAACACTTAGCCATGACAGAGCAGACTCAATAGACCAAATGGCCTAATTCCTGCTCTTATAATCTTATCATAGTTAACGTAGCATGGATTCAGGCTGTATGAAAATTATACAAAGCTCATTGAAATTTATTAGATTAGATTAGATTAGATTACTTACAGTGTGGAAACAGGCCCTTCGGCCCAACAAGTCCACACCGACCCGCCGAAGCGTAACCCACCCAGACCCATTCTCCTACATTTACCCCTTCACCTAACACTACGGGCAATTTAGCATGGCCAATTCACCTAACCCCTGCACATTTTTTTGGATTGTGGGAGGAAACCGGAGCACCCGGAGGAAACCCACGCAGACACGGGGAGAATGTGCAAACTCCACACAGAGAGTCGCCTGAGGCGGGAATTGAACCCGGATCTCTGGCGCTGTGAAGCAGCAGTGCTAACCACTGTGCTACCGTGCCGCCCACCACGGGCACGGTATCTGCAACTATACACAAAAATATTCCTCTAGCATGTTTCTATTGGACTACAGTTGGTCATATCCTGATGAAGAGCTTACCCTCGAAATGTCGACTCTCCCGTTCCTTGGATGATGCCTGACCGGCTGTGCTTTTCCAACACCACACTTTTTGACTGATCTCCAGTCCTCACCTTCTCCTACACTTGGTCATGTGGTTAAGTTCTGGTTAGGGCAGAGCTCCTAAAATATACATAACCCCTGCAAACGAAGACTCCTCCCACTCTTCTGTGGCAACTGTTTATTCTGAAAGCAATGCAGTACCATTATATTCATGGTTGAATCTCTAGAAATCGAGGAACTGAATCATGCATAGTTTCTGTTTAGAATTGTAAATCAGAGCAGCAATGTGTCAAGTTAGGAATTAAATGCCTGATTATAATATGAGATTGGAACCTTAAATATCAAATTTGCAAGCTTATTAGGGTGGCTAGTTCAGCTGTTCCATTAAACATTTGAGCATAGCCTAGCTTGTGAAAATATGACTTCTATAAGAAACAACATGCTTTAAAAAGAATCTTTTTGTTTCAAGAAAAAAATTGTAAAGGGAAGTCAATCTGACAGTAAACATTTCACGCATCAGCACAAATCAGCTGCAGAGTTTAGACCATTTCCATTTTAACAAGAATGTGTCCCAAATTAGTACTGAGACTAAATATTGCTTTTAGAAACCCAAGCGTAACAAGCCAAAGGCAGATTTTCTATACTAAACAGGTTCTCTTCTGTTTAACTACCCAAATTCCCAATAATTGGACTACCGTATAGCAACTGCCAGGCAACATGTGTAATATGTTGTTGAATTCAAGCAAGACAATACCATAGTAACATTATGAAAACTAATTCCATTCTCTTGACATTTATAATACACTCACTCAGTTATATATTTTCCAGTCATAAACTGGAAATCAATGCATGGAATCTCATTAGAAGGAAAGCACTAACAAAAAATTAGATCAAGTTCTAGTAAATCTCATTCACTTGCACCTGTGCTACCCTAACTAAGTTTGATACAAGTCCACAAATATACTGCTCCAAAGTTGAAACCACTAAATTGTCAAATATCAACATCTTCCTTCATCTGCAAATCTCTACTTACCTTACTACCCAGGTGCTAGAAATGGAATCTTCAGAGAAGGCTCTGCCTGCAAACCTGGCTTCTAATGACTGTGACTGCTCCAAACCAGTTGTGACTGCATGTACCAAACCATACGATACTGACAGCAGGTTTTGTTAATGTCAGAAACAAATGGCCCCTTAATGCTATTAGGCTGGCCTGCTGACAACAGAGAATAGTCAAATCATACAACTGTTCTGATCCCAAGCAATTTTGAAACTAATAATAGATATTTTTGTATATAATAAAAGATGATTTATATTTGGATCAGTATTAGCGTGAATTCAGGAAGGAAATAAGTATAGCGGCTCCAAATTTAACTACCTACATTCACTTTCATTTGCCATTTTAAGTAGACTCCAAGTTGTTCAGTTCTTAAACATTTTTGTAGTTAAAAGATAATAAGACATGAATAGGATTATACAAATTTAGCTAATTGAAATATATTATCTAATCACTCTGAGGTGGTATCGTTAACAATACAGTAGCGATTCAGATGGGGAATCATCCCATTTGTAGCAGTTCCAATAACTTAGAATCCCATTTGTAACAAGAACAAAATACTACAAATGCTACCAATCTTAAATTAGAAACAGAAAATGCTGTAAACACTCACTCAGCAAGTCAGGCACTATCTGTGAACACAACACTAAATTAATGCCACAAAATTCCACGTTTCTTCCCTCTTGAAGCCCTTAAAAAGGGCAATCACCTATGTAGTTTGCTCTACATACTGACCATTCTTTCAAATAAAAGAAATCCTCCTTCATTTCTACTTCCTTTTGTTGACCTTAACTTGCAAATATTGTCTTTTGTGATTCAGTTCTGGATACAACCTAAGGTTTAGTAAATTGTGTTAAGATGCAGTTATTCATCATAGAACCACAGGAAGAAATTCATGAAGGCACTGAAAGGGCAGACTAGTTGGATCCACTGTTCTTCCTGGTCCAAACGCTTTTAGACTTTAAGCTTTTAGAACTATACCAAACATGCTTGCCAATAACAAACAAAACCTGCAAATTTTAGAGATCAGAAATGAAAACAAAGTGTTCGAGAAACTCAGCATATCTGACATCTGTGGAAAGAGAAACAGTTAATATTTCAAGTGCAATACGACTTTTCTTTAAACTTACTTTTGTCAAAATTGTGACAATACTACGGCTTTAAGTGGTGTACTTTGTGAAGAAAGGTTGAGACAGGGGTATAGAGTGGTCTACTCAAAGCCAGTAAAGTAAACAGCTTGAGGCTTTGGGCGTTTTTTTAAAAAAAAAAGCAGGAACAATAGAAACAGCCTGAATGGGTGGGGTCAAGCTCCCACAGAACCAGGATTTTTAGTTCTAGCTTTCTGAAGTTGCTGGGGGTCTTGAAGCAGAATGTGGAAGCTTTTTTTCCTTCTCTCTGGTACAACTAAAAGCTTGGATTCTCTTCATACTGTTAAAATTGCACGAGACAATTTTACTGAATTTGCCTTTGCCAAGAGTGTGTGTTTATGGGATGTGACTATATTGGAACAGTTAATTAGTAGCTAATATGTATATTATTTTGTTAAGCATTTCAACGGAGTTACAGTTAAGCCAATTCTTTTCTTTTTTCATGTTGTCTATATTTACGCTGAGGTTAAAATACAAACTGTTTAAAGTCAAATAGTTTGACAAATTGAATTGTATCTGGAACGAAATGCCTTACACTTACTTGCAAAAATAAGTTAGGGTCTAGGCTGTCTCCTCAATATATTTTGAGGGGTTTAGTCTCATCCATAATAAGATTAAAGTACAATGATAGTAATTGCCACAACATAAAACAAATACTAGAAGGACAAGGGAGGCAAATACATGGGAGTGTGACCATTGCAATTTTCCCTCCAAGAAGCGCACGATCCTGACCTGGAACTAACTATATTCTTATTTCTTCATGTCACTGGATCCAAATCCGGAAGCTCCCTTCCAAACAGCGCTTTCGCTGGACTGAAACCATGTCAGAAAAAGCAGCTCTTCACCACCTTTAAAGGCAATCAGGGATGGGCAATAATAAATGCTGACCCAGACAGTGACACCCACATTCTTTGAATATAATTCAATCTTAAAGGATGTTTCATTTCCCTATCGCTCTGTTAAATCACAGAATAATAGAATGATAATACGGGATCATTTGAATCAACATGTTCACAAAGGATCGTTGCAAAAACAATTAGTCGGGCAGCTGTCCTTTACAACAATAGCTACAGCTTCTTTAATTTCTCTACCTTATTGGTATCTCCAAGTTCTGGCACCACACTCAAATCTTGCGTGCCTTCACACCTTTCCTAAGTTTTGATGCTCAGATCTGTACACAATATTTCAGCTAAGCTAATTTAGCATTTTATAAATTCCACTAATTCTTCCATACTCTGTACTCAGGTCATTTATAAAGCAGAGGACCACATATACCTTATTAACACCTTTCTCAAATTGCCCTGCCAACTTGAATGATTTGAGCAAAAACACCTTAGACCCCTGTATTCTTATAATCCTACAGAAACACACTTATTATTTTGTATTGCTGTACTGTACATCCCTTCAATATTACTTTACAGACCTTTAACATATAGTGCAAATATGTCTGCATCTTAAAGAATGCTGCTTATGATAGCCAGTTTGTCCCCATGTGGCACATCCCAACTGCTATGTCACTGCACACCTGTTCAGATTCATAGAAACCTTATTTCCAGGCAGTAGCGAGGGAGCAACAACAGAATATTGCAACATTGCAAGCAATTCCACGTCTTGTCAGGATAAATGAATGGAAATCCAGCAGTAAGCACTTTTGTCTTATTCAACTTAAGAAAGTCACATAAAACAGTGATTGGAATAAAAGCATTTTGAAATATCATTGGCTCCCAAACTACTAATCTTCCTCTATCCGTAATCATCTGTACAGCCATCTACAGACTCACCAAGAGTGGAAGAGAATCAATCAATCATTCTCATCTGAGGGAGCGCCGAGGATTGAAAACAAAAGGGGTAGAATTTCCTGTCATGGTATAACTGATAATTGGCACTAAATATATTTGTTTTGTCACCAATCTTGCCAATGTGAAGTTGGACCAAAGTGTTCAATGGTCCTCATGTGATTTACCAGAGCACAAGAGTCAGTGCAAAATAAAAATCAGTATGAATCATGCATAGTCACGGAGTGAAAAAGGAACTCAAGAGTGGCCGGCCTTATGAAAGGAAAGAAGGAAAACAATTTTTTTCCCCCTAAACTTGGCAGTTCAAGACTAGTGGACAGTGCCCAGTCCATTTCTTTTCAGAAGTCTCCCCCAGAGATTTTCAAGTAGTTCAAAGCATTTCACTTCTCTCAAACAATCACATACAAATGGTTCTCCTATAATGCCATTGTTGCATTCCTGCAAAACCTCACTTAATATAAATAATGGGGCCTATGGGAAAAATGTGGTTGGGGCAGACCAATAAAAATATCACGAACAATTGTTAAGGTTTTGGATGATTTTTGAGCAAAGTGTAGCACAGCCCAAATGAAGGTTGAAATCATATTTATTAATGAAACAAAAATAAATTTAGCACAATACATTTACAAAATATAAAGAAAGCTGCTCTGTGTACAGAAAGCTGCTCTTACAGCTGACATTAAGCATGCACAGAATGACATGAAGATCGGTGCTGACATTGTGCATGCACACAGAACGATGCGGTGACTTCAGCATGGACATCGGCGCATGCGCAGAATGAAGCATATGAAGCAATCCGTGCTGGGCTCATGCTATTGCGAACAGTGATAAGCAGTCTCGAAAATACCGTTCACTAATTCTTCAGCAACGTTATTGCCAAATTGCACTGCCGGAATATGCATTATCCAAAAACTACCTGTCCATCATAGGCCAAAGTTGGCTGGAAGAGACCAAAAGTAAATCAGAAACAAAGACAGAAACTGCTGGAAAAACTCAGCAGGCCTAGCAGCATCTGTGGAGAGAAATCAGATTTAATGTTTTGAGTCAAGTGATACCCCCCCCCTCCAAAGCAGGAGAGCCATAATCTTGAACTAGATCTTGACCATTTGACAGAAATTGTAAAGCACGTTTTCTACACAGGAGGTAATAAAAATCCAGAATATTCATCCTCAAAAGGCTATGGAGGCTAGGACCAACTTAATTTAAGACTGAGATTAGTATCAATCAATCAATTATATCACAAATGCAGGTAATTAGAGTTACGGTCTGGATCAAAGATAAATGGCAGAAGGCTCAAGGACTGAGTTAGTAACTTAGAGTTTTACTCAAGTCTAATGTGATGGGTAACTCCTTGGGGAGATGGAAATATTGACGCACCCACACAAACACAATTTTGCTTACGATTACACTGCAAAATAAAAATTGAAAAAACTATGTTTATAGATAAGCTTTAGATTTTACAGGCATCTTCACAACAAACAAGGTTATAAACATGAACGATTGATTCCGAAATAAATTAGCGTGATTAATGGTCCAATAACTGCTTTAAATGATAAATCCGACAATGTGCTGTAATCAATATTTTAGCAGGCGCAGGAAAAATCATTTAATTTCCAGTGACAAAAAAAAAGGTAAAGTCTCAACGTCTATTCCTGGAGCACTTACACCCATTTGTGATATTCATACTAGTGCATTTTTAGTTCATGCTTACAGATATCATACTGCATTGCATTTTGCTCTGGAGTCAGATTTCCATGTGCTAATAGACACCCAGTGTTAATTGAGTACACTAGAGATCCAACCTTCTCTTAAAAAAAAAATCAAATCTGCAAGTTTTGAGAGGGAGAAAGAAAAAGCAAACTTTGATATAGGAATTATTTTTAAAAAGTTACATATTAGAGCTGTGGAACCACTAACCCCATTAATCACAATAAGGTCTCAGCTTGCAGAAATTCAACCTACAAAGCTCTCCAGGCTCCAATACAGAATGAGCATAATACAACCTGAAATGTTTTACTTTTGCTGGGCTGAGTATTAGTTTTTAAAAAACTAAAATCTGCAACATGCAATGTCTTATTTTTATGTAGAAATATTACAATCAAATTGCATATTTTCATAAGTTGCATACAGAAAGTAGTAGTTATGAAAAGCTACAAAACTTCACTTTGTAGCAAAAATTAACTTTCATAAATATCCTGGTACAACATACACTAATAATTTCAAATGTACAAATTGGACCAATATGTATAAAGCACAGGAATCTGTTGTATTTCCTTGGAGGGTTTCTACAGGAATTTTAGAAGTAAGGATTTTTTTTTTAAAAAAAGAACATGATACTGAGTCCTATAAAATAAGAGAGCTTAAGCAGTATGGCACTATGTTATAGCAGAAAATTCACTGGTAATTCATGGCCATAGCAGTGAACACCTATTTTCTGCAAGTCTTCAAATGTGAGCATTTAGTATAATCTACGACAAATCATATCAGTAAACTGTCCTTACTCTTGTTGTTTTACAATCAAAACACCAGAATTACAAGGTTAAACTCTAGAAAGTAGTTTGACTATTCTAGTTGGGTTTTGAACTTTGCATTCCAGTTTACATTCAACATATTTAAAGAAATATTTAACTTTTGAGGCTCACAATAAAGCCCTCTAGAATCTCACAAAAACCAATGAAAGCAGATATCTATTGACAGAAGTATATTAGTACTCAGTACAGCCCAGTGGTAATGGTACTGGATAGCAATCCAAGTTATGAACTCATAGTGCACCATGGCAGGCCTTGAAAGAAAACTCAATGGTAGCCATTTAAGCAAAAAGATGGTTGAATGTCCTGCCAGATTATATCTAAAGGTTATTTTCTCAGGAGTTGTCTTCCAAAATAAAAGATTGTTTGTTGAATCATAAGCACTCCCATCCTCGTGTCAATAAACAGGATGGCTCAAGTGCTACCAACAATTTTGCAATCCGCCCATCATTCCATCATGACTTCCTGGCACTTTCCACGAGATCCTGTTTTCAATAGGTTTAATTGCTAAAAAAGCTACCCAATCAGGCAGATAGTAACAGTAAACATAGTTTAGTAATGATCTGGGATAAATAGAACTGCGCGAGTAATTTGTCCTCTACAACCTTATTGTCCTGATTAATATTGTGCTATTGATGAAAAAAAAGGTTCAAACGTTGCACCTTAGAACATGGTCTTAATCCAACTTATTTAAGTATAGTATTACAGTTTTAGGTGAGATCCTGCAATTTAAACTCCTGCTTTCAGATGAATCTCATATTGCACTGAAAACCAATTCCTGGCAGGGATTTAAGTATGCCAATGTGAAAGCAGCAAAGTTAATCTGGTAATTCCAACTTTTTCCCAAACAAAATTCAATAGCAGTAATTTCATACAACTTGAAAATGCTGCATTTTTAAACAGAATTCAGTAACTAACACTAAAATCAAAGAGAAACAGTGGCCCAAACCAAATTCTATTTTGGAATGAATTGTAGAGAAACGGTTGTTTCTGAATTGCTGAAATGTGAAGTCCCATTATCTGTGCACCGCTTCAAGGACAATGACCATTTGCAACTCCTCTGATATTGAAGCAGTCTATATCCAGATCTTAGCTGACAAATGGAACGTATTTGTGACACACAAGTGACAGACAATGATCATCTCCAAAGGAGGATCTAACCACTTTTCCAAGATATTCAATGCTATTATCATTACTGAATCCCTACTATCAATATCCTGGTATTACCACTGAACAGAAACCAAAATTGTACAAATCAGAAATACTGTGGCAATAGGAGCAAGTCAGGGGTTAGAAATTCTGCTGAAGGTAACTCACCTTCTGACTCCCCAAGCCTGTTCACAACCTATAAAGGCATAAGATAGGAGAAATAGAATACTCCCCACTTGCCTGGATGAGTGCAGCTTCAATAACACTCAAGTAGCTTGACATCATAGAGGACAAAGCAGTCCACTTGACTGGCAACCATTCCACCAGCTCCAGCATTATTTCCCTCCACCACCATATATTGACAGCAGTGCATACCATTAACAAGATGTAGTGCAGCATCTCACCAAGTTCCCTTCAATAACATTGCCAAAATATTAAACTTCTATCACCTAGAGGGACAAGGGCAACAGGTGCACAACAATACCACCAACTTTAGATGTCCATGCAGAAGAACGAAAAATTTGCAGGAATACGGAACACCACCACTTGTAAGTTTACCTCTAAACCACATATCATCATGACTTGGAACTATATCGCCAATCTTTCACTGTCAGAGTCAAAACCATGAAATAACCTTCCTGATAGCACTGTGGGGGTGTACCTACCTCCCATGGACTGCAGCAATTCAAGGTGGCAGCTCACCACCACCTTCTCAGGGGTAATTACGGATGGTCAATAAATGCTAGCCCAACCAGCGACATCTGCAGTAGGAAGAAATGTTCAAATTTTAAAAACTTAAGAACCCCCAGATGAATAGTATCGCAGCTCCATGCAAAGTCAAGGAGATGCAAAATGTGAAGGTTCCATTGTCCTTGAAACAGTGCAAGGATAATGACCATTTGCAACTTCTCAGATATTGAAGTAGTCTATATCCATATCTGAGCTGACAAATGGCAAGCAATACTTGTGCCACACAAATGACAGTCACTGATCATCTCCAAAAAAGAATCTAACCACTGAAATCTACTAACTCCAGGTTTTTTATAGAAGTTCCAAGAAATGTACAGCTTTTCAGTTACCAATCGAATCAGACGTGGAAAACATTTTAACCAGATTTTTTTAAACATTCTTAACCTCCTTTTACATTCCTATTTGGACAGTTGGAAAAGGTTTTCTCTTATGTGCAATATCAGGTGGTTTAGTTAGTGTACAGAATTTAGTTGCTTCTCCACAATGCTCTCACATTTGAGAGCTCAAGTAGTACTATACACTTTTTGTTCCATCACTGCTAAGTCTAGCACAGGCATGAGCTGTACTTCAGTTAGTAGAATTCTTGCCAAGTCAGAAGGTTGTGAACTTGAGTTCAAGGCCAAATACTTCAATTTAAAACATTCTTGGCATTCTAGTACTGCAGCAATGGAGGTGCCTTCTTTGAGAGATATTAAACCACAGCTTTGTCCACAGTACAATTTGAACTGCAACAGTGGGAAGTTTTCTTTTACTCTTTTTGGGATGTCAGATGCAGGTACACCCACAGTGCTGGTAGGGAGAAAGTTTCAGGATTTAGACCCAAAGGTCTAATAGTCTTTAGCTCATCAGGACAAATCCAACAGTGTCAAAATTTTAACAGCTGACGTCAATTTGTATTATAGGAGAAAAGGATGCTGGTGGTTGGCAAGCGGATTCTGATTTTCCACGGCAATACCTCATCCAATGCAACAGGAGCTACCTATGTTCCTGTAGTGAACAGGTCAATCTGTATGAGTGTATACAACTCTTAGCAAATGTAAGAGTTGAGCCACATTATAAACTCAATCAATAATCTTAAATTAGCATAGTTACTAGCACAGTTAGGAATTTTCAGGAAGTGTTGAGATCTGATTCTACTATTCACATCACATGGCCTTTTGGGATCTGTAGCCACAGGATGTTTGGAGTACAGCCAATTATGATTACCCAGAGAAACATAGTGTTTGATTCAATAAACTAGAGAGACATGCAGACCAGAGTCATAAAGCACGGAAACACTCTTTGGTCCAACTCGCCCATACCGATGAGATATCCCAACCCAATCTAGTCCTACCTGCCAGCACCCGGCCCATATCCCTCCAAACTCTTTCTATTCATATACCCATCCGGATGCCTTTTAAATGTTGCAATTGTACCAGCCTCCACTATTTCCTCTGGCACATTCTTGGGTTCACACTGGCAATAAAACTTATACACTATGGTACTTAATTAGTGGGAGGCAAGATGTAATTTTTAGACTGATGACTCCATTTGGTTAGTGAAACACACCACTTGCGTTGACATTGCATGTTAGCAAAGTGGAGTGTTTTGTTTTAATCATTATCCAATTCAGAGATACTTGACCTTTCCAGAGTAATTTCATTTTTGAAATTGGTGGACTTTGGTCCAAGTTAGATTTTGCACAATGGAAAATGAATAATGATCCAATCAAGATCGACTGATCTGAAGGTTAGCTATGATACCATCTATTTCCATAGAAAGCCTGCAGAACAAACAAATGGTTAGACTGCCACTTAAAAGCTTGCTGATCAAATCAATCTTTTGCATAGGGAGTTTATACAAATTCCAAATCAAATGCGAATTATTGAGATCTACTTTTGGTAGACAGAAGTGAAGAAACCAAACTTTCAACTACCATGAGGGGGGGGGGGGGGGGGGGAAAGGGAGGGTATGAAACTTCTCTATATCAAAAGGGAATTTGAACAAAGTGCCATTTTATAGTCTAGCCTTCAAGTGCAAGCATGTCCTTCCATAACACATCTTTCTTTTTCACTCCTCAATCATCCCAACACTCTGTCCTGTCACACTGCATCTTTTGTAAGCAGAATTACTTATTACGATGGTCCGGTCAAGTCAGAACCCAGAGTGGAACCTGGCTGATTGGTCAAACGTTTAACTTTTGCAGTTGATTATGGTGTTGGTAAATCACTGAACATGTACTCTCGGGGCTACAAATGTTCCTTAAATGAAATGACAATCTTATTAAACAAAAAATAGGAAAATTATACGTATAGAAGATAGTTCAGAAATATCTTAATATAAAATGGCAAAACAAAAAGTTTTGATCTATATCCCAACAGTATTCTTTTACAGATACTAAATTTCCAGAAAAATATAATTCCTTTTCTAACTGACTCTTTCCACTTTTTTCCTTGGACTGGCGAAACAGTTTGAATCTTTCTAGTTCTGCTGGCTGAAAACTCGTCAGTTCTCAACTTGAATTTTTTTTAAAAAATAAATTCTAATCATTTGGATACTTCTTTTCACTAGTGTGAAAATTGTACCCTTGAACCAAAAACTTCATTAATCTGCTAGGGAGCAACTGAAGCCATAACTAAATCAAAGGCCTCTAACTTATTTTCTCTTTAGTAAATTCAGCAGTACAAACTTCTTTACTTAAAAGGAGGCAACTGCCTATGATAATTATTACTAGCTTATTAATCTAAAGACCCAAGCAATATTCTGGAAACCCGAGTTCAGATTCCACCACAGCAGATGGTAGCATATGAATCGTAAGGAAAACCGATGTGTTTTGCTAATGCTCTTTAGGATGGAAACTGCCATCCATGCATGATCTGGCTTAAATGTAGCTTGTGGGTGACTCTTAAGTACTCTCTGCACAATAGGGGATGGGCAACAAATGCTGTCCTAGTCAACAGTGCCCATATCTCATGAAAGAGTTAAAGAGAAAAAAAAAATCAGGTATATAGGCATTCTGCGAGGTAGTTAACTGAACCACACTTTTTTCAAAAATGATTCCGGTTTTAGATAAATATCTGAATTACTTTCTAAATTCAAAGTTATCCTGACAACCAAAAGCAAAATCCAAGTGGGAATTTTAATACGTCACGGAGTGAGTTTGTAAATCTCTGGCTCGAACGGACATTTCTGGAAATAGCTGAGCAGGTCTGTTGTTTTCCTTTGAGCAGTGAAGATGGAGAATGCACGTGAATAATATATGATTACGGCATGATTAAAGCCCGAGCTGGCTGGCGGTGAGAGTGGAAGCAGGCAGCCTGAGATGGCAAGGCAACAAGAGCAGGCTGCCCGGGGTAGCAGTGGAGGGGAGGTCAAACCCCGAAGTAGCAGAGGTTGAGCCCTTGAGGACTGAAGTCTGGCATGGGTAGGTGTTTATGGACTGTGGTGTTGAACTGTTGCCGTATATACTCGTGTACAGGTGGTACTTTGAAATTAGGGGGTCGACTAATACACAAGTTATTGTTTTTGAGGGGATGAAATTCATGTTTTTCCATTTTTTTTGACTCATACCAAGCAAGAGCCAGATCTCTACACAAATTAATAAAACAAAAGGAAAAAGAGTTATGGCCATTATTGAATATTTATCTATAAAATAACTGTCTCCATTCTGCCCGCTACAGTAGAATAATACAGTAGTGTCCCCACCACCGCTGTACCCATGGGGTATGCGTTCCAAGATCTACCAAGGCAGCCCAAAACTGCGGATAGGTGCGAACCCATTCATTTAAATGGGAAATTTACATTTCCAGCAGCCCCTGGTTCTGGAATGTTCCCTGTAATTTGTTCAGGCTGCGGTAAACCACGGGTAACAAACAGTGGAAACAGACTCTGCGGATATGGCGGTCGCCCAGTACTGTCATTCTGAAAACCTGGAGCAGCGTGTGACATCTGGAGAACTGAAAGGCTCTGAACAGAGCTGTATGGCCAACAAACTGAAAAACTGGAGCAGAGCACAACGGGCAGGTACACAGACTCAAATTCTGATCTGTAACTGAAGAACTCGGGTTGACATATACACGAGATTTGAAAAATACATGTTTTTGGCTAAAATACATGAGATCGACCTATTCATGAGTATATATGGTAAGTGTTTCGATTTGTTTTTCAACTTTTTAAGAAGGACTTTAATGCTTAACATCTTAACCTTTGTTTTCTTTATCCTTCTGCTTTATACAGAGATTCTGTATCAGAGTACCTTTGTACTTAAGATGGTACCATAAGTGATGACTTGTGATACATGTGACAGTAAACCTGAATTGAATTGAATTAGTTTGTCTACCTTTATTTCATAAGTGCAAATCCCAAAAATGATAATAGCCTTATAAATATTTTTCACAATGTGTATTTCTTTTAATTTAGGGCACAGTGTTCTCTGCTCACAAAGCAGTGTTGGAGAGATTAAACACTTTTCTGAATTGCCTTTGTTCAGTCTGCAAATATGACCCCAAATGCCTGCCATTTTAATTCTCTGCCTGATGCCCAGTCTTCTGCCTCCAGTTTCTGCTGTATCTACTATTTAATTCAGCAAATCCCTCCAATGGCAAATTCCACATATTCACCACTCCTTACAGAAAGAGGGTTCTTCTGTATTTCATACTGGATTCCTTGTTGATTATTTATGTTGAAGCACTCCAGTTATAAATTTCCCCATAAAAGCAAACACTCTTTGTATTATTAATTCTATCAAGATCTATTTATGTAGATTGATGATGCAATAAAATTATAGATTAATTGAGGGTTTTGAAATTACTGGCATCTTTTGTGAACAGGTAATAATTAGAATATTATACTACTATCAGTAACAGCGTATGACACTATCAACGAAGCATTCAATAGTCAGATGTAGGACAACTGGGTTCTAGACTTTACTGATTATTCATTTCACCAGCGTCTTTGTGCTGATACAGTTCGCCATTCTTTCCAAAAGGTAAAGGAATCCCTACTGGCATGAAGGGACATCACCTGCTAACCTATTATTCAACCTTCATTCTCCCACATTTCAAAATGAAACAAGCAATGAAAAAAAAAATCCAGATCTTCCCAGTCATTTGATTGGGATACAGACCCAGAAACTCAATTTTTCAGGACAACAAACTAAATACTTGGCTTATAATTTGCAAGAAGTTAAATATAGTTTCACCCCTCAGAACAATTGAGTATTGGATTGAGATGAACAGTAAGAAATAGTAATTATTGTGCGATAATGCAAGAAAATCAAGTTTTTGAAGTATATGCAAACACATCAGGGTTTTCCAATGTTTCAGCCATTAATATTTCTGTGGGAAGTGAACTCCAGTGAAATCATTCTCACAGGTAACTGCACCTCTACTTCTCTTAGTCTACAATATTCTTTCAGACTCAATTTCATCATCTACACTGTCTTAGAAATGTTTATCACAGTTTTTGAATCAGCTAGTCTTTCTTTTACACTGTTGACTAGCTTCATCAATTTAGCTCCTTTATCCAGATATTCCAAATTTTAAATTTTCCTACCATGCATAGTTTTTCTGGAATAGCTCAATTCATACTTCGACCTATTAAAAGCTCAAGACAAGCACCAAGAAGGCAGGCCACATGCCATCAGCCTTCACTCATTGTAATCCTTGTCCCTGCCTTCAGCACTTTTCCAAAAGGCTTTCATTGTCCTCTTAAATATCCTCACTATGAACTCTTAAATGTCCTACGATATAAAATTAAACATCTAGCTTAGAAAAAAAAGTTAGACAGAGTAAATGATGACTGCATGCATTTTTCTAAGAATGTAGCACAGCATCGGTTAGCAACATAAGAAAAGGAAGTTTGATGATCACGTGGCAGCCAGAATACTGGATAGAGGAGGATGGCAAAGGTGGTCAATTCAGTCAGCATGATTGATAATAGTTGTAGTTTCCTTGGACATTGAGGGATCCTAAAACAGACAGACAAGATGTACAGAAAACTTTGTTTGAAGAGACTGAGTTACTCAAGCTCTTTTCCTGTGGACAAAATCTAAAGCCACAGAACACCAGTTTATGGTCCAACAAGTTTATTTGTAAGTACTAACTTTCGGGCAAAAGAGAAGCACTCCGAAAGTCTGCTGGACTATAACCTGGTGTTGTGATTTTTAACTTTGTCCATTCCAGCCCAACACCAGCACTTCATCATTTTTGCTTATGCTATTTCCTAATGTACGACATGACCATATGTTTCTAATAGGCATTGCTATATCAAAGTTAAAAACAAATTCCTCAAACAAGTTAAACTGGGCTTACAATTGACGACCATGGCAATTCTACAAATGCAGAGAGTATAAATATTGGAAACAGAAACAAGAGTAGGCTATTTGGTTCAGCAGAACCAATCCACCATTCAACATAATCATAGCTAATCCTCTGTCTTGCGTTTTTCTCACAGCCCTCAACATGGTTAGCTTCCAGAAATCTCTTTCTTTCTTAAATACATTCAATTATTTCAGCTCCACAGCCTCTTGTGGGAGAAAATTCTGATGGTTCACTACTATGTAAATGAAGTATTTCTGGTCATCTCACCTATTGCACATCCTGAGACAGTGAGCCTTTGATCTGGACCCAGGCCATGGTATACTTCTGCCTCAGCTGATGGTATACTTTATCCAGCCCAAGAATTTCACACTTTTCAAAAGACACCTTCTCACCTTTCAAAACACCAGTGAATATAGGTCCAGTCAACTCAATTTCTCACCATATGAGAAATCATCCATCCTAGGACCCAGGTGAACCTTTGTTGCACTCCATTTATGGCAAATACATCCTTCCTTGGGTAGGGAGGCCAAAGCAGCTGCCAATACTTTAGGTCTGGTCTCATCAATGCTTTAAACATTTGCAGTGGGACTTCCTTGCTCTTTATTCAAACCGTCTCACAATAAAGGCCAACATACCATGTACCTTCCCACTGTGTGCTGCACCTACATACTTGCTGTTGATGAGGAGTGTACTTTGTTCCTTCATGCATCAACCTTTTCCAATCTATCACCATTTAAACAATACTGTCTCCCTACAAAAGTTGACAAATTGAATGCTATGATATACTAATGCAAATCAGTTTCAAAATATATGGTACCATTTACTAACAGTTTAGTAATTTAACACAAGCAAGCTGCTCTTTTTGGCACTGAAGTCATTTATCCAATAACTTTTCTTTTATAATTCATTCTTGGGATGTGGGCTGGTCAACATTTATTACCCATCCTTCGTTGCCCTTGAGAAGGTGTCGTCAACTGCCTTCTTGAACCACCGCAGCCTACATACTGTAGGTTGATGCACAATATCATCAGGGAGGGAATTCCACGATTCTGATTCAGCGATGAAGAAACAGTGATATATTTCACATTAAGGATGATGAGGGGCTTGGAAGGGAATTGGCAGTGGTGGTGTTCCCATGCATTTGTTGCCCTTATCCTTTAGATGTAAGGGTTCACGGTCATATATTAATTATTAATCTGCAATTGCTGCTGCTATAAAAGAATCACGATGTAGAAGCTTAAGTTGCTATTAAAAAAAGACCCAAACACACTACGTGCTGGTTAATTCCCCTACAGGGAATTTTCCTCCATAGCCACCAGGTGAAAATATGCTCTGTAAATGACAAATTGAAAATCAGAATTCATAATATCAAACATTTAGCAATTCCAAAAATTTTAATTCTTCTGTATGGGGATAGGAAAGAGAAAGTTAGAAAAACAGACACCAAGATAAACACACACAGATCACAGCCTAAACTCCACTTTTTTTGGCTTTTCATCAAATCCCTGCAGTGTGGAAACAGACTATTCGGCCCAACAAGTCCACACAGATTGCGATTCTCCAAACAGCATCCCACCCAGATCCATCTCCTCCATCCAACCCGACCCTGTACCTCCCACAGCTAATCCACCCAAACTCCACAACCCCGAATACTACAAGCAATTTAACATGACCAATCCACCTAACCTGCACATCTTTGGACTGTGGGAGGAAACCAAAGCACCCAGAGGAAATCCACACAGACATGGGTAGAATGTGCAAACTCTACACAGGGAATTGCGAGGTTAGAATTGAACCTGAGTCACTGGCACTGTGAAGCAGCGGTGCCAACCACTGAGCGACCATGCCAGTAATTAAAAACTAGACACCAAGCATGATTAATACTAAAACATGAGTAAGCAGACAGTGAAAGTAGAAGTACTTTTATTTAAAAAGCATTAAGGAATACGAATTCACTTTACTCATTGGAAATTAATATGTCAAAAGCTAAATAAGCACCAATATTTTACTTTTAACACTTACGAAATATGCTATGACTTAGCACTGCAAATACTAGTTTTTTTGATCGATTAGATTCCCAGTGTGGAAACAGGCCTTCGGCCCAACAAGTCTACACTAACTCTCCGAAGAATAACCCACCCAGACCCATTTCCCTCTGACTAACGCACCTAACACTATGGGCAATTTAGCATGGCCAATGCACCTGACTTGCACATCTTTGGATTGTGGGAGGAAACCAGAGCACCCTGGGTAGCACGGTGGCTCAGTGGTTAGCACTGCCGCCTCACAGCACCAGGGACCTTGGTTCGATTCCAGCCTCGGGCGACTGTCTGTGTGAAGTTTGCAGATTTTCCCAGTGTTTGCATGGGTTTCCTCCCACAGTCCAAAGATGTGCAGATCAGGTGGATTGGTCATTGAATCAGATGGGAATTGAATCAACTCAGCATAGGAGAATATAGTTCAGGTAATAAATTGTCAGTTCAGTCCCGACAAAGAATCTAGGCAACAAGGAGCAACAGTCACCTTCATTGCATACCCTTTGTATTATTTTTGTGATGAGTGCTATTGCCAGATCAAAACGTCTTTGCCTTTTATTGCTTGGATTCATATAACTGATTCAAAATTACCCCAAAAATAAATCAAACTGTTCAAAAGAATCAGACTGCCTTTTTGGAAAGCTAGGTTTTGTCTCTGTAGGAAATAATTTAGGTGATTTAAAAAAAAAAATTCTCTTAAGTCTCAATTCACTCTTTTGCAATATGTCAGTTTTGATTGCCACATTTCATAAGGAGGTTCAACTGAATACATTTTCCAGGAAGATTGTTGATTTTTAGACAGATTTATTGCTGTATTTGCAGCCTTTTTTGAGTGTTTTGGGAAGAATAAGTAAAAAGATGGTTTAAAATGGGTTTCCAGCACTCAGCTACAATCAGTGAAGCTCATCTTATGTTCATTAATATAGCGAATATTAGCTGAAATTATATTCAAAACAAGTTTGCTGCTTCATGATGCAATCTTCTGTCCACAGATAATCATGTACGTATCATCTCATTTTTTGTATCTTTTATCAAGCAACTAGATACTTCACATGCTCAATAGTTCAGCGGACAAGGGACAAAGGCACTACAAAATGAAAGGAACAGATATAATGCTGCAAGATAACTGTAAACTCCATTTCAATATAATTTTACATCTGCAATCATCATTCAATAACTTTTGATATTTCGGTGCTGTCACAGGTCTTTAAATATTTCCGACAATGAAGAAAATGTCTTTCTTAAATCACATCAGATATGACAACAGAATCACAAAGTGAGGAAAAGGATTTTTAGTAGGTTTTTTGAATAGTTTGGAGGTGTAAACTCCTCAACAAGGGTAACGTATCAACCAGATTGGAATTGCGATAAGTGGGAAGATAATTAACGACAGGAAAACCTACTTGATGTAATCCTCAACTAACCTATCACAGATGTATTTGTTCATCACAAATTGTTTAAGTTACAACTGCATAATCCTTGTGGAGAGGAAGAGGGGTCTTCACACTAACGAGCAACCATGTTATGTGATCTTAACATCATATAAATGGGTTACATTCAAATCAAAAGTAAGGCACTTTTAGCCAAAAGCAGAGTTCTACATCATCTCAATCTTCTGCTCATCGTTCAGCACCTTGTTATATTCAAGATAGGGATCAACCCTGGTTCAATGAGGCATGGTTCAGAAGAAGCGCTGACCATACCCAAAATGCCTAAATACCAACCTGTGAAACTATAAAACAGGACAACTAACAAGCTTCAACAGGGTAAGCAACATCTGATAGACGGAGAAAAAAAAGTGTTCCCACAGATAAGATCAAAGTCTATAGCCTTGCCATAACCAGTTCCCAAATGATAAAAAAAATTAACAGGATCACGAGGTTCAAAAAACATTTCTACCTTAATTGATAACAAAACCCAGCATGTCAGTGCCAAAGGAAAACTTGTGATTGCAATGCAATTCAAAAGTGCCGAGTGGATGATCCCTCTTGGCCTCCTTCCAAGGTCACCCAGCTTCAAACTTGCTAATCTTCAATTAATTTGATTCATTCCACATGATAGCCACAAAAAATAACTAAGAACACTAGGCATAGCAAAGGTCATGAAACCTGGGAGGAATATCACAACGAAAACTTCAGTAACGAAGATGTAAAAGACACTGAAACTAGTCAAAACCCTAATGGCTGTGGGCAATTAGATAGTTATGCCCTGCCCACAAAAAGCAGGCCAAATCTGCTCAGTTAATTACCATCCAATTTGTCTACTCTCCATTACCAGTGAAATGATGCAAGGTGTTGAAACAAAGAAAATAACACATTTACATCATCTCTTCAATGTAGTGAAACACCAAGAACCTTCACAGTGCCATAATTAAAGCAAATGATACCCAGCTTGGCACCAATTCTTCCTTTTGAGGGGTCCTCTGGTTATGAATGCTGTTACATAAAAGTCAAGTCTACCTTCCCTCTCGGATTCCAAAGGCCTTTCAGTAGGGTTTATTGGAAAAGAATAGTGTGCAATATTCTAAAAGACTAGAAATAATTCCCTTGAAAAGACAATTCTGATTTTATCTCTACAAATGCTGTGGGACCTGCTACCTGATTTTTATTTCTACTTTTCAGCAACTGCTGTATTTCACTTTTAAATTACTGTTCCTACTCCATTGGTATGTAGATGCAGAAATTAGTCATCAGATGCCAGTCCCAGTATAATTGCACACACTTTTATGCTGCTAAGTTTAGGTATAAATTGTCAACTAAAACATAACATCCAAAACCTCATACATATAATTATATCAAAGAATATTAAGATTTAAGTTAAGAAAAGTCTTAACATTCAAACTAATATTTTCTTCCTGTTAGCGTGTCATGATGGGAAAAATGTTTGACCCCCAACATACTGATATCTGACATTCATCATAAGTCTTTTACAAATTGAGGCCAAAAACTTTTCAAAAGCAGCTAACAAGCCTCATGCTCTAACAGCTGGTTTGCAACAACCCTGAAGCAGCCAAAGAATGGAGACTTTATCCTCTTGTTTGAAAAGGGCAGGGAGACTAAAGGATTGCTCAGAATAAGTATTAAACAAAAACAGGATCAGTATTGCGTTTTTTTTCCCTAAATTTTAAACATTGTCCAAAGATTCTTACCTAAAAATCATGATTCGGAGATGCCGGTGTTGGACTGGGGTGTACAAAGTTAAAAATCACACAACACAGGTTTAATTGGAAGCACACTAGCTTTCGGAGCGACGCTCCTTCATCAGGTGATTGTGCCTGATATAACCTGGTGTTGTGAGATTTTTAACTACCTAAAAACCAGTATTGACAGACTATGAGTACTTAAGCAATGATCATTTACTAAAGGAACGCAGCAGGCATAAAAACCATTCTCCCAGAATCAAGTATATAATACATTCAAGTACAAAACACACCATTTATTCCACTATTGGTTTCAGGTAAGATACCATTTCATTCAGAAATTTCTGCCTCAAGACAGCTCTCAAAGCTCCAGATGTACAATTTGAAATCTTACCATGCAACACTTCAGAGACTTACAGCCATCTGAGTTTATGTTTAAATTGTCAAAGTTGAAATCTTTCAGATATGGCAAAGTCAACTAATGTTTGTTATTCTTCTGCATCAACATGTAGATCTGAACAGGCCAAATCCAGATTAAAGGCTGGATCTGGTCTGGAACCCACTTGGACCTTAAGCATTCATGATAGTTGACAACTAAAGTGAAGTGTGGATTTTAGAACACCATTGTTCATTGTGACAAAGCAGAAGGGATAATAAAGGTATACCACACATTACTGCATTTATTCAAAATAACAACAAATAGGAAATGTGTTTCAGACTTGCATTAAAAGGTTAAGGGATTAAAAGAAGCAAACTCATTGTAGTCTAGCCTATTAAATATTTTCAGTTCCTTTGTAATTGGGGTTCACTATTGAACATCTGAATTTGAATAAAGAATATTCTTTTACAATGACAACTTTACGGTTTACCAACATAATTTACAAAAAAGTCTGATATAATATAGCACTTTATGACATGCTCGAAATATACCAAAATGCTTCACAGTCAATGAATTAAATTCGGCTGTTGGAATTGTTGCCAGACAAGGAAACCTGGCAACAACTTGAAAAAGTTGGCACACAGCAAGGTTTACAACAGGAAGTTAAACAAATCACCAGTTGATCAATCTCTCAGGGTGCAGATTGAGAGGTGACTGCTAGTTAAAACATTCAAAAGATATTAACTGATTTCCTTCAAATACTGTCATGGGTTCTTTCATAAGTACCAATGAGAATGTGTATAGGGTATAAGCAGGAAGGGAAAGAGTCACATTTTTAGTTTTGTGAAACAAGAGATTCAGCTGAGTATGACTCAGATCAGATAAGAACTTGCAGTTAAAAATGGGGTGCTGGAGGCCAGGGTAATGGGGTAACAAGGTGGAAAAACATTCATTGTGTAGAGCCATTCAACAATATGGGAAGCATTCAGTATGTAAGGTCAGTTTAACAAGGCAAAAAATATTCATTATGTGAAGCGAGTGAAGGTTAAGAACATGCGTTGTGTAATCGTTACTATTGGCACTTGCTGATTGTAAGCGGCAACACAATCAATATGTATGTTGCCTTATCTAGATGCTCCTCCCTATAAAATGACTATATAATTCATTAAGAAACTGCTGTTTGAGAGAAGACGACCAGGAACCTATGTCCCTGCGGACATGGTGATTGTTCTCTCTCCCTCCAGGGCCCAAAATAAAGATG
This sequence comes from Chiloscyllium plagiosum, assembly GCF_037043375.1. Classification (NCBI taxonomy): domain Eukaryota; kingdom Metazoa; phylum Chordata; class Chondrichthyes; order Orectolobiformes; family Hemiscylliidae; genus Chiloscyllium; species Chiloscyllium plagiosum. Next base: position 127,097,110 of record NW_028270142.1, on the reverse strand, counting down.
AAGGAGGAAAACTATATTGTGTCTGAGTGCTTTGTTTCAACTGAGGGGGAAAATGGGACGACACCAAAACAGACAGAACTGAGCAGCATTGGTTTAACCTTCAAAAGAAAAACGAGCAATCCCTCAATACTACATTCACAAAAGTTGTGGAGTAGGTCTTGAACCTATAATTTTCCAATACATAAGTTTGACAATTTATGAAAAAAAAAGAGGGACCTCATATCACCACTAAACTGTAATGAACTCGCAAGATTATTTGCAAAGAAATGAAGTACTCATGCTTGCACTCAAAAAGGCATCTGGTATATTTTAGATACAAAGCCATCACAAATTAAGGTTACAGTAGAATATGTTTCAAATGCACAAACTTGGCATGTAAGTTAGCATTCTAAGCTTCGAAAGGGCCATCTGTTCAGGAGTTCCGTTTTGCTGTCATGCTATTTGGTCTACAGTTTGTGGTTGCCAAGTCTATAGTCACATTTGCATTCTTCAAGTGATCATTGATTTTGCTTGCACACAAAGCTGGTGATAGAGCTGCAAGAAACTTCACATCATAACATGCTAAAAGCTCTTAAAAAGGTTTTGAATTATTTCAATTTTAACTTTAGAGGCATTTAAACTAAAAAAGATAGTTGTTAACATTTGAAGCCTTTGACAAGTTTTGACATAAACCAGCTTTTTTGGGGGGAGGGGGAAAAAGAGAAAAAAAAATCAAGTCACAAATTTAAAATAAAACATGTCTGAAAAAGTTAAAGTTGTTTTACAGAAAAATGTGCCAGGGATCCCCATGTTCTGGAATGGTCCCATCTAAACATAGGGACGACACAAAGTCACAAGCAAAACAGGGTGTTCAAATGATGCAAGGTACACATTTTCAAGCGATGTATCTTGCAGGTTGTCAGCTAGAATCCATGAAAAGTCAACACAGTATTGCTTTCATGAATGAACAAGCAGAAGTCTTGCTTTTTTCACTTGCATTGAGTTTCCTTCAATGGAGAGATTGGCATCAGAGTGAAAATTTTGCAGTTTTGCTTATCTAATTATCTCAAACATATTCCAAAATTTTTGCATCACTTTGAGTTGGCATTTTCAAGGCTGAGTCATTACAGTCAAATTAGACACCCTGACACTTCATTCAAGAACAGAGATCAGATGTAGTCTTACTAAATACAAACTCATGTTAACATTATGTTTTCCAAGGATCCAATTCACATAAGGGCGACTTACACACTGGTGCTCAGTTCGGGTTCCTCCAAGACCATTTGGCTCCACAAGCCTCACTGCTGTTTTGGTCCAAAGATGGAGTAGAGCTGAAACCCAGAGAGAAAAAAATGGAGTGACTAACCTCGATTTTGAGGATTTGATAAAACACGACATCAAGAAGACACAATAAAACCGAAACAAAGTGAAATGAAGAGAAAATTCTCTACTAGTTCGGTACTCAAGCATAAAATGTGCTTCTGGTTGATGGAGGCTATTCATCACAGCCTTACGAAACTGCTGCAGGAGTGTTCATCAGGGCAACGTCCAAGACCCAAAATGTCTTAATTACCAGAGGAGTCATGAAAAGGTACTGACCATTGATGTTTGCATAGTGAACATGCCCACCTTTGATCGATTGATGGAAGCAATAGTATTGTTCAACCTGCTTCAGCTGCTTCAAAGACCTTTCTCCAAAATAAAGTCAAAAATGGGATGATCACTAATGTTCAGTGTTCACAATCCTTCAGATATTGAAGCAGTCTATATCCAAGTAAAGCAAGATCTGGACAATATCGGTGGCAAGTTATATTTGTACAAGTGCTGAACAATGAGCATCTTTAGCAAGAGAGAATCCAACCCACATCCACTTGAAATTCAGTGACTAAATGTCCCACTTGCAACATCCTGAGGTTCAACACTGGCAAGGAACTGAACTGAAATAGCCATATAAATGGCTAGAAGAGCCATAAGGCACGGCATGCTGCCGGTAGTTGTTCATTTCCAACACTAAACCTGTCCACCAAGTTTAAGACACTAAGATGGAACATTCCCCAGCTCAAGATGCTTAACACAAAAGACAAAAGTAGCCTTCGAGACTGGCACTACATCCAAAAATATTCACTCCCTCCACCATTGACACCTAGTAATGGTAATGAGTACTTTCGATAAGATGAATTGCATAAATTCACAAAGGCTCCTTAGACAACACTTTAGGAGAAAGTGAGGACTGCAGATGCTGGAGTACCAGAGTTGAAAAATGTGGTGCTGGAAAAACACAGCAGGCCAGGCAGCATCAGAGGAGCAGGCGAATCATCGTTTCGGGCATAAGCCCTTCTTCCTGAAGGGGGCTAATGCCCGAAACGTCGATTCTCCTGCTCCTCTGATGCTGCCTGGCCTGCTGTGTTTTTCCAGCACCACATTTTTCAACTCTTAGACAACACTTAGCAAACACTAGAACAATAAAACCATTACCAGCTGGGGGGACAAGGACAGCAGGTACAGGGAACACCACCACTTACAACTTTTCCTCCGAGCTACTCATCACCCTGACTTGGAAATATTTTGATATCCCTTCAGTATTGCTCAGTTAAAATCCCCAAACTCCACCCCTAACAGCAAAGTGAGGGTAGCTATTCCAAATGAACTGCAGTGATTCTAGACAGTAGCTCACCACCATCTTCCCAAGGGCAACAAGGGAAAGACAAAATGTGCTGGGCCCAGCCAGCAAGGACCACATCCAGTGAATGAAGGAACATTATCGTCCAACCAGCTTCAGCTGCTTCTTCCATTGTAAGACCAAAAACTGGGCATTTGGACATGTTTGATGACTGCAGTGTTTCATTCCATTAGATAAAGGAAATGGCTAATACTTATATGTAGCAAGACCTGGGTGTAGCTTGATAAATGGGAAGTTACATTTAGCACATACAAATACCAGCAAATGATCATCTTCCAAGAAAGTTTATCCAACTTCCTTTGACATTCAACATCACCATCACCAAATTCATCACCATCAACAATGTGACTGTCATAATTGACAGGATATCTAATTGGATTTGACAAACACCGCAGCTACAAGAGGTGAGAGACTGGATTATTCTACAGTGAATAAGACAGACCTTGACACTCAGTTTTTTGACCATTAAGAATTCAAATCTCAAAGTACGATGCAAGGTCACTGACATGAAGAATCATCTTGTTTTGCTCTACATGGACTTAGAGCATTTCCCAATTTTTTATTTTTATTTTCGATTTCCAACATCAGTAGCATTTGCCTCCTGTTACAAATGGAACTATCTCCACTTGACTGATGTGTCAATCCAATAACAAATTGAGAAGCTCAACACAAATACAAAGCAGTCCACTTGATTGGCATCCCATCCACATCATTAAATATTCACTTCCTCCAGCACAGTGGCAGTGCATAGCCATTAGTGCATCTTGTAAATGGCTACTTTGTGCCTGTGACTTCTAACAGCTAGAAGAACAAAAGCAGTATTCACATAAGACCTAACCATTGCCATGTTCCTTTCCAAGTCTCTCACTATGCTGAATTGGCACTATAAAAATCATTCTTTCACTGCTGCTCAGTCAAAATTGTGGAACTGCCTAACGTTACTGTGGGAAATACCTTCACATGTGCAATGGTTCAAGAAGGCTCATTTCCGCTGCCATTATTGGTGATGGACAATAAATGCTGGCTTGCCAATAATGCCAATGTCATATGAATAAATAATTTTATAAATAATAAATAAATAATAATGAATGAATAAATAAATAAATAAAGAGCATGTTTAACTTGTGTAAGGTTATTAGGATTACTATCATTCATCTAAGGAATGGTAAATGGAATTATCGAATGCAATCCTGATAGACTGTCAAAGTTTATGAAATGTGATTTGCTCAGTCAACATAAACCAGTCCATAGAGAAGTCATTTGGCACACAGTGAGCTTTCATGAACAGAAATGTGACTGTGATCAGACAATCTGATTTAATGATGTTGGAAGAAGGATATCCAGAATCCAAAATATGCAGTTAGGAAAGCATTTAATGTAAACCTGATGCATATATTATAGTGTTGGCCACTAGCATACAATAGATGAGTCTGGAAGTCTTCAAAATATAAAATTAGGAGAAACTGCTTCCATTGACAGTTGATTTGGTAACAAGATGATACAGATTTCTGATAATTTGTAAAATAGCAGAGGGGGAAGTTTTCTTTTTAAAATATGCACAAGTTGTGATCTAGAATGAATTGAAATGCAAGGCACTGGAAAAGCACAATAGGACAGGCAGCATCCAAAGAGCAGGAGTGTCAACGTTTTGGGCATAAGATCTTCATCAGGAATTCCTAAAGGGCTTATCCCTGAAACATAGACTCTCTGGCTCTTCAGATGTTGCTTGACCTGCTGTGCTTTTTGATTAACTCTCCAGCATCTACAGTCCTCACTTTCTCCATGATCTTTGATGTACTGCCTGAAAAGGTAATTAAAGGAGATTCAATCATTAGTTAAAAATTGACTTGGATATGTTATCGATAGAAAACATTTGCAGGATTGAGGGAAGAGCAGGACAATATAACTAATTGCATGGTTCTTTCAAAACATTCAGCACAGTTATGGATTAAATAGCCTCCTTTCAAACTAAGATTCTACAACACAATTGCTATTAATCAGAGTTAGCTAGCTGTGTGTTTGTGGAAGACAAAATATATATTTGATATTTAGTCTAACAAAGGCTCAAGATATATAAATCGGTGGAACGCTACCTCCATGTAGTAGAATCTCAGCAGTGAAATGTACACTTTAATTTACACTATTTTCACTGATGTTTCGGTGGGTTTTGTTGACCAGACTAATATTTATTGCCAACCCCTCAATGCCCTTCAGAACGTGATAAGTTGCCATCTTTAAAGCACTTAAATCCACTTGGTATAAGTACCCCTATTATCTAATTGGAAGGAGGCTTCAAGATTTTTCACCCAACAGGATTGAACTAAACCTGATGCAAACCCAGTGGCAGCTGAGTCAGTCAATTCCACTGCTCATCCACTGGTATATACATTTTATTCAGGGCTGCCCCAGGACTTTCCTGCAAGAGAATACATAACATTTTTTGAATCCACAGAAAGTCATATATGGAAAACCTGGCTCCTCAAATGAAAATGAATAAATTCCTTACTGAAATGTTAAGTCAAGATATTTTTGTAAAACCTTTGTCCTACCACAGAGAATGACTTGACTATGATGTCAGTTTTGAAAAAGGGGGAATAACAGAAGAATGGCAGGACAATGACAGGAGAAGAACTTAATTTGGAGTTCATTTGAAATTGCCATTTTTTTTTTAAAAACACTGAATAACTCTGCTTTGTGTAAAATAAACCGATTTCAACTGGGTGAGATAAATTATTGGTCAACTAGCATTTAGCAATTAAAATTGATTTTATTTCAGCAATAAAAATCTGGGTCACTGGCTACCAAGGGCCCCTGTTATAAGATACCCACCTGTAGCAAGAAAGCAATTGCAATTCAAAGAGCTCTGCAACTGTCACTGTCTTGACTATGAATGCAGTTTATTACTATAACTCGTAATAGCTTTAGTCAGGATTCAGACAGGGAAAGGTGGCTCAGGATATTTTGGTATGGTGAAATAACAAAGTGCCTCACTTGAAGCACAAACTTTTTCAAAATCCTGTGCTCGGCTAACACAGTAGCTACAGAACAGTTACAATAGTAGTGTTCAGGAAATTCTAGGTCATGGAACCAGGTCATTGCTCAGGCAGCCATTCATGTACCTTCACCAGCACAACCGTCTGCTAGGAGCAGAAGTACCATTTAATTTGCACAACAGCTTTACTAACGAAGTCAATAGTAATAACGTAACTTTTTTTAGATCTTCAGTGCAGCAATGTACAACTATTCAATTTAAATGCTGAGTAAACTTCATGATGGCAACTTCAGTCGCACAAGGGGCATAATGTCATTGGAACTTAAAATATTAATTTGAAATTTATATACTCACAATCTAATGCTGTCTCTGTCAAGCTGGTGCTTCTTAAAGAAGAGACAAACTTGTAAATATAATTATGCATGACTCCTACCATATAGATTAAGGGATGGAATAATTACAAGTAGCACAAGAACAAATTATGCTCAAATCCTTCTGAATGATCTCCCCACTCCTGCAAAAGCATGCATGTGATCATTCACATGCTTTCCTGAGTCACTAAGATTTTAGTAGGATGGAATTAAAAATAATTACTTTATAATAAACAGATCATGCTCAGTTAGCTTCCTTAACTAACCTCACTTAAATTAATTGCAGTAATTCTATCAGTCCAATTAAGCAGGCAGCAGTATTTTGCAAGCAACCTTGGCCTCGATCTATGAACACTGATAGTCCATTTCTAATTAGCTATTTATTGTTCATTAAGAAATCAGCATAGTGAAAACTTTAACTGGAAATTCATTTCAAAGACTAATAATTCTGGACTTTGTGCAGGAACAGAGTTTATAGTTTAGAAAGATGATTTTAAAAGTCATGCTTCAGACAGACAGCAGTCACTACAACTCAATTAGAATTAATTCTAGAATGTTAAATTAAATGATAAAAGCATGCTATAAGTGAAGGAAAGAGAATTAAATATTATAACCATCCCAGTAAAGTAGCTTAAGTCGACAGAAACATCAAAAAAGAAATTCTCAGAAGTTCATTTCATTGTGCACAAAGTCACTTGAGTAAATATCACTTGATGTAGGCTATATTGTTCAGTCTGCACAATAAACACAAATTTATTTTTTATTGAATTATTTTAGTTTCCCTTCCCGGCATATCAATACCTAGTAAATGCTTAGACTTGGACAGCTGTTTCCTTTTCAGCTGCACTATAGGAAACCACACATGAAAACAAAAAATGTTTCCTTAGCAACTGCACAACTACCAACACACACGGGACTAAGGTAACCACCTGAGGCCATACCATTTTACCCTTGGTCACAACACCACCATCAATAATTCATTTTTCTGCTTTGACAGAATATCATGGCTCAGATTTTGCAGTCTGTGTTCAAGGAACATGATTTGTTATTGATCTTTGAGTGTGGAGTTGCAGGTAGATAGGATAGCAAAGGTGGTGTTTGGTATGCTTTTCTTTATTGGCCAGAGTACGGAGTACAGAAGTTGGGAGGTCATGTTGTGGCTGTACAGGACATTGGTTAGGCCACTGTTGGAATACCTCGTGCAATTCTGGTCTCCTTCCTATCAGAAAGATGTGGTGAAACTTGAAAGGGTTCAGAAAAGATTTACAAGGATGTTACCAGGGTTGGAGCATTTGAACTATGGGGAGAGTCTGAACAGGGCAGGGCTGTTTTCTCTGGAGCATCAGAGACTGAAGGGTGACCTTATAGAGGTTTACAAAATTATGAGGGGCATGGATAGGGTAAATAGACATAATCTTTTCCCTGGGGTGGGGTAAGTCCAGAACTAAAGGGCATAGGTTTAGGGTGAGAGGGGAAAGATTAAAAGGGACCTAAGGAGCAAAGTTTTCATGCAGAGGGCGATACACGCATGGAATGAACTACCAAAGTGGTGGAGGCTAGTACAATTGCAACATTTAAAAAATGCATCTGGATGGGTATAGGAGTAGAAGGGTTTGGAGGGATATGGGCCAGGTGCTGGCAGGTGGGACTAGATTGGGTTGGGATATCTGGTCGGCATGGACGGGTTGGACCAAAAGGATCTGTTTCTGTGCTGCATGTCTCTACGACTCTGACTCCAAAGAAAGCTGGCCATAATATTTAACATTTTGTGTTAAATCAATTCCATTATGGTGTCAGCTACATGGGATTGCCTGAACCCAGCGACTATGAAATCAAGTAAAATTTGACATACCAATCAATTGCTAAATTCAGACAACAAACCAGGAAATAAAAAAAAAAACAGATATCCTTCCCTACTTTTAAAAATAACTTGACTGAGAAGCAGTTCAGATTGGGAAATACTCATGCTGGAAGCAGATACTGAAATTTAAGAAACACGTTGCAAAAAGTTAAAATTGGTTTTAAAAATCTCTAACGCTTATCACAGAATGAGACTTAAAATGACTTTCAAAGACAAGAGACACTGTTTAGTAATAATTATGACCAAGTACACCAATACCAATTTAGTTACACTTCAAACAATAAGTCTTTACTTTTAGTAGGTTTATAAGGAGGACAGTGCATAAATAGTTGACGTCTGCATCAAATCACAAGCTATGCTGATTACAACAGTGAAGAGTAAATTAAACCCACTTAAAGCATCATGGTTAAACAATGGTAATGGCAAATGTTATGACATTGCTACCATTTCAGATCACATTATCGCTTTTTGAACTAGCCCTTAAACTAACGGTATTAATATTCAATTTGTTTCCACAGCAAACAGATGTAACTATCTGCTATACATTATGCAATCTAAGTTTAATCTGACAACAGTGGTGAGAAAGTTTCATAAGACATTGCTATTAATTTTAAACACATTTGTGTCAAATGCAGTCTTTAAGAATTCAAGAAAAAGTTATTTTACTTTTAGTTTTAAAAAAGGTACAAATGATCAGATTTAAAAGTTTTGTCGAAAGGGCTCAGATAGCATCTGGTCTGAACAGCATCTAAACAGACATTTTGATCTCCCCTACCTTATCTACTAACTTTCAAGGCTAAGGGCCAAGTGCTGGAAAATTTGATTAGAATAGATAAATGGCTGATGACCAATATGGACATGGCAAAACGAACTTTTCACCATGCTGTAAAAATTCTGACTCGACTACTACACTTACTGCTACATGTGTTTGTACTAAACAAAAACAAAGTGCTGGAGAAACTCAGCATCTATGGAGAAAAAGCAGAGTCAGAATTAACATTTTGGGACCAGTGACTCTCCTTCAGAAACAGTTCGGGAAAACAAACTTACTGGATCAGAAATACTGACTGTTTTCTCTCCATGTTGTACTTATTTATATATCACCACTGACACAGTAAGGTGACCAAAGCGCAGATGACTTTAGGTCAGGATACATGCTTTCATTAAGAAACTTCTCAAAAAGTAAGATAGGCTTATGGGGGGGGGGGGGGGGGGGGGGATTCTAGAGGTTAAGATCTGGACAATGCAATGTACAGTGGCCAATGATAAAGTAGTTCATATCAGGAATTGAAGAGGCCAGAAATGGAGGAGTGTAGTCTACTCCAAGAGTTGTAGGAATAGAGGAGGTTACACAGATGGATAGGTCAAGGTTAAATTGGTATTCACACGTATGCAAGTATTTATATACATTCTGTAAGTGCAGTGTCTACACCTACACAGTGTATTAGGATGGGAAATATGTTATCTGAACAAAGCATTCTTGCACTTTTCTATAGCTTAGTCCTGCAATTCAAGGTTTCACACTGACCTAAATCATGTAAAACAAAGTCATTGTCAAGCAAAATTATTGATCTAAACCCAGCTTTATGGAACAGACATTTAAACTTTTGTGAAACTGGAGTGGAATATTAAAAACTTTGGTTTCCAAAAATTATAGGTTAGGAGACTACAGAAAAAGATATTTGCAGTACCTTTAGCCTTGTCGTTTACAACGCTGTGAATATATTCTAAAAACGTTTGCAAAACAATTTACAGGTGTATATATTTTTCGTGGTCAACAGCTTACAGTAATTTCAGAAATAAGCTCTTTTAAAAAAAAAGTCAGAAGCAAAATATATTGCAGTAATCTATTGTATAAGTTAATTGAACAATTTCTCATGGCAGTCAGTCAGTCAATCATCAATGTGCCAAATGGAGCCTTCTAGCTAAAGAAAATCAAAATGTTTTTCCACTCAGCATGTCACAAGAACAATGTGCCAAATACTGTTTGTAGTTAAACTAATGTTGTTGCATACATTACAACAACTAATAGATACAGAGTGATTTCAATGTAACCACTGCAACTACTTTCTCACTGGGTCAGTCAGATTAAATATAGGATGTTGGATGACTTGTTAGTGACTCTTACAAAGCTACAATTCAAATCACTGAATTCTAACAGTACATGCTTTAATGTGTAAATGACCCTAATTCAAATTTTGATCAGGTAATTTAAATTACTACCTAAAGTCTACTGCCAAACATTTTGATTGCAATGTGTTTTAGCCTGTTCCCAGGCTATTTAATTTGACAGTTGGTCTGACCTCTAGGATGTGCACAAAAGTAGTTTATGTTGATTCCCTTCAGTTTTCCCTCACTTACTTGTGGGAAGCATCTGTTTGGCTCCTCCCTACACAGTTGCAACTTGGAAATCAACAATAAGAATTCCACATCTCATAAGCTAAATGCTCCAAAATTCAGCTTTAAAAGTAATATGATGAAAAGGATAACAAATAAAATATGAAGATATTTCATCTTTGCCAACAATGTGCTTTCAAATATTTGTTGTTCCAATTTGAGGGGTTGTTAAAATCGAAGCCATTTGAAGAGGGCAACTAAACTCCTGACTAGTGGTGCCCTATAAAGATCTGAATTGAGATCTTGATGATTCACTGTGTTCCTCACTTAGATGATGAGAGAGAAAACCACACATTCAAATTTGCAGGCCATGGTGTACATGGAATTACAGTAAAATTACAGAAATTGATATGTTAAACAAGTAGGCAAAATGGTGACAAATGCATTTCAGATCAGGCAAATATGAGCTCATCCCTTTAAGGCCTGAGGATAGAAGATGGAACTTTCTAAATGTTAAGAAGCTAGAAGTAGTGGAGGTCTAAACAGACTGGAGGTCCAGGAATGCAGATCATTTAAATGCTATGAATACATACAGAGGGGGAGAGGGAGGAAGAGAGGAAGAGACAACAATGGAGAGCGATAGCAATAGAGCGAGAGAAGGGGAGGGAGGAATACAAAGAGATACTCTCTTTGACACAATGGCACAGCATTTGATTGAATACGAGGAGTCTTGTCAGAACTGCAGTGAAGGAGAATTGGAGAAAACACAGTCTGCTGGATAGGAAATCAGCTGCGGTTACTTTAGGTCAGTAATTTCAGTCCCATGTTTGCAGAAACACTTCAGGATCATCTTCAACTGCTTCATGGATAACCTTCCCTTCATGGAATCATAAAAGTGGGGACGTTTGCTAATGGTTGCACAATGTTCAGCATCATTTAAGACAACTCCGATATTAAAGCTGACTATATCCAAGGGCAGTAAGACCTGGACAGCATTTAGGCTTGGACTCACAAACAAGAAGTAACATTCCCACCACAGAAGTACTGCGCAACGATCATCTCAAGCTATCACCCTCTATATTCAATGGCAATATCACCATTAAACTCTCATTTACAAAATTCTGAATGTTACCATTGACAAAAAGTTGAACAGGACCAGTCGTATGGAGGTTGTGACTACAAGAACAGGTCAAAAGGCTGGAGATCTGACAGTCAGGAATCAAATCCCAAGTCCCCACGCCTTTCCACCATGGGTGGCAAGTTGGTTCAACGGTAAGCACTGCTGACTCTCAGCATCAGGGAGGTGGGTTTGATTCCAGCCTTGGCAAAAAAGTGAGGACTGCATCCGAGGAGCATCCGACTGCATCCAGTGTGTCCACCCTGGAGGCATCCTGCCTCTATTCGTGATGAAGGGCTTTTGCCTGAAACGCCGATTTTCCTGCTCCTTGGTTGATTCCAGCCTTGGTTGCTTGTGTGGAGTTTGCATATTCTCCGCACATCTGCATGGTTTTCCACTGCAAGATCCGGTTTCCTCCCACAGTCCAAAGATATGCAGGTTAGGTGACCTGATTGGTGTGTCCAAGATCCTAAACTATCTCAACAAAATGGACGTGGAAGTGACCCGTCCTCTTGTGGGCAAACTAGGGGGTGCTGTTTTAAAATGAGGTGCCTTCTTTTTTAGGGCAGAAATGATTAGAATTGTTTTCTCTTAGATGGTTGTGCAACTATGGAACACTAATTGGAGAAGACAGTGGAGACAGGTTCATTGAATAATTTTAAGGCAGAGGTAGATAGATTCTCATTAGGCAAGGGAACCAAAAATGTCATCAAGAATAGACATGAATGTGGATTTTTAGATTAGATTACTTACAGTGTGGAAACAGGCCCTTCGGCCCAACATGTCCACACCGACCCGCCGAAGCGTAACCCACCCACACTCCTACATTTACCCCTTCACCTAACACTACTGGCAATTTAGCACAGCCAATTCGCCTAACCTGCACATTTTGGATTGTGGGAGGAAACCGGAGCACCCGGAAGAAACCCACGCAGACACAGGGAGAATGTGCAAACTCCACACAGAGTCGCCTGAGGCGGGAATTGAACCCAGGTCTCTGGCGTGTGAGGCAGCAGTGCTAACCACTGTGCCACCGTGCTGCCCACAACCACTGTGCCACCGTGCCGCCCACATTTTGAAATGTTAACAGGTCAGTCATGATCTTATTGCATTGCGAAGCACACTTGAGGGGCCAAATGGCCTATTTCTGCTCTCAATTCAAATGTTTGTTAATTTTGTATATCCTTGTGGATCAATGCAATATGCATTTAAAGATCTATAACATCTCAAAGTACTTCACAGGAGCCTTGACAAACTTGACATCAACAACAAACAGCAAAATTCACAACTGATCTTGGAACTGCCAGAGGAAGTGGTACAGGATGGTACAATTGCAACATTTAAAAGGCATCTGAATGGGTATGTAAATAGGAAGGATTGAGAGAGATATGGGCCAAGTTCTGGCAAATGGAACTAGATTAGGTTGGGATATCTGGTTGGCATGAATGAGTTGGACCGAAGGGTCTGTTTCCGTGCTGTGCATCTCTATGACTCTAACATAAGGATATGGAATTGAAGATGACCAAAACAGGATAAAAGTGGGAGATTTTAGGGATAGTTTAAAGGAGAGAGAGTCAAAAGGGGTGAAGAGGTTATGAATTCAAGACTTTGTGCCTTAGTATTCAAAAGAGCAATCCCTATTGGAAGCGCAATTAAAACTGATGAAGTGATAGAAATGGAGAAGAGCACATAATCTGAGGATTGTAGGGCCGAATGATGTTAGACAGAGGAAGGCCATGGAAATGAATGGTTATGAAAACAAGGAATGGACAATCTCAACATTTTATAATCAGGAGTCAATAAGAGTAAGTGAATTCAGTGGTGTGGGTGAAGGGAAGGTTGAAAGATGTAAAAATCTGCCAAGCCCATCTGGCATACATGTAACTCCAGAAAAACAGCAATGTGGTTGAATCTTAAGTGGCCTTCCAAATCACTCAGTTCACATGCACTTACGTATGGGCAACAAATGCTGACCCAGACAGTGATAACTCAATCCACAAAAGAATAAAGAAATAAATATTTTAAGAAACTATTTTGTTTTAAACTTAGAGAATGGCACTGCAACAAAACTACATCAATAAAGAGTGCCGGGAAATTCAATTACTCGTCATTCAGACAAGGCACACGACGAATGTTTTAAGGGTTAATCATTTTAAGTGCATATTATATATCGAAACTAGATAATCCACTTCATCCTGAATCCTGTTCGAATAAATATGAAATTGCATCACCACCAGTCACCAGCTAATTAAATTTAATAACTACATCTTTCTAAACACCTAGCCTTCACTGCATAGTTTAAATAATTTGCTTTTTTTAAAACTTGGCACTATGGCATATAGTTGATGACTCCAGAAGATATGGTTGTTCCAGATGCCTGTATTTTCCAGAAGTGGCCATGCACAACAAGAATGTACACTTTAATGCTACAGTTAGGAGAGTAGCAGGAAAGCTAGACTAGAAAACAATGCAGACAGTGTATAATGTTCTTAAAGAAACTGCAAGTGTTGGAAATCAGAAACAAAAACAAATTGCAAGAAAAAAAAATCTGGCAACGTATGTGGAGATAAAGCAGAGTTAGCATTGCAGGTCCAGGTGTCCTTCCTTCAGAATAAGTTGCTGAGTTTTTCCAGCAATTTGTTTTTATCATTTTTTTCAGTATTAATTTTCTAGGACTGAATATAGATTAACATTGTCTTTTACACCAACTAGAGAAAGCAATCATCCCTGTATATAAGCAGACCAATGTTCAAAAAAAAACTTCAAGAAGGTGAGCAAATGATAAAAATTACCAAGATCATAACACAAACTCCACTTTTTCCACCAACTGTTTCAGACTGAACTAGTTTGTTCAAAACATTCAAAAGCCCATCAAACCCCAGACCCATATTGCCTACATTAAAAAGCCTGCCCATTTCCAACTTCATAATATTGCTCAACTTACCTTGGCTGAACCACCACCACCTAAATTCCTGTCCATATCAATCTTCCCTAGGTTCAACTATCCCAACACTCGCCTGCCTGGTTTCTCATTTGTGAAAATAAATTCATCTGAATTCTGTTGCCCTTAACTTATCCTGCATTAAGTGCTGTTCAACCCATTTCTACTGTTCTATAAAGACTCTCCCTCATTCAAAGCCCAAACCACACAATGACTCAAAATAAAAAAAATTCTCTTCATGACCTCACTCCTTCAATCCTGAACACAGAAGTTTTAGTTCTCATGCAGTCATTTTGAGTTCATGTTCTACCATAAGTAGTTGTAATTTAATTAACCTGATATTGTTGTCATAGAATCGTAGAGATGCAAAATACAGAAACAGACCTCTTGGTCCAACTTGTCCATGCTGACCAGATATCCCAAGTTAATTTAGCCAGCATTTGGCCCATATCCCTCTAAAGCCTTCCTATTTATGTACCCATCCAGATGCCTTTTAAATGTTGCAATTGTACGAACTTCCACCACTTTCTCTCCTACAGATTTGCACATTTGACAAGTAACTGATTAGTACACTATGAATGGGAAGGAAGAGCCTTAAATGAAATAATTTTGGAACTGATTGAATAATCATTTTAATACCTAGACTGAATTACAGGGAAAAGGCAGGAAATGTGCATCCAATCAAGATTCACAGAAAACTGGTGGAAACACGATTGGCCAAATGGCCTTCTTTTGTGCTATAACAATTCTGTGATTAGAGAACTGTGGCAAATAAAATATACACAGAATTCAACAGTACAATTAACTTTGACATTATTCTGATGTGTTACATTATTGTAGGCAAAGTTCATTTACAGCAATGCACTTTTATGTGATACCCAAAATTGAACACAAGTACTGGAGAAGGTGCAGAGACTATGATGACTGATCCAATATAAAAGGTGACAAGAGGCAAGAAGCTCAAACACTACAGCCCAGGTTATACCAGACATCTTAAAATATTCTTTGGTAAATACACACTAAGTCTTGAAACTAAAACTTAAAACTATTTGGGTTTATCTATCCCTATGATTTATATTTGCTGATTCAGTTGTCACTTGAGTGACAATGTAATAAAACCAAAGAGCTTATATAATGTTTTGGAAGGTCATGATTCGAAATAAAAATATATATTAACAAGTAGTTCCAGGTACCAGTAATGTCCAAAGCGATTTCACAAAAGATAGTTCAGTACAGTCAAAGGAAATATATTTTTCAGAATGAAGAGGAGTTATACCAGACTTTAAGTGTTAACTTTTTGTCTCCACAGAAACTACCAGACCTGCTGAATTTCTACAGCATTCTGTTTGTTTCAGACTTCTAGCATCCACTAACATTTTATTGAAAACAAAATGGTGAGTGATTTCTTAAATGGGCAATTGTAAATATTTCAATTGTGTGCCTCACCTCAGATCAGTGCAATGGAAATCAGGTATTATAATGCACTAAAGTTACAGAAAATACATCTTCTAAAGGATTATTTTTGGCAACCGCTCATATTTCATAAGATAAAGTAACTTCCATTGGTTCCCTTAAATGTGTTACATGTGTTCCTGAAAAAAATGGATATTACCATTTTATTGGATATTACTGAGGTATGCAGTTTTGGGCAGGTAAAGAACAGCGCACTAATCCTCACAAGCAAAGCAACATCTAAGTTATCATGCATCAAAACAATGTTGTTTGCAAATATTTTCAAACATTAACATATACATGCATGCAGAGATAGTACAGACACTTCCAACACAAATTATCCTGTCCTTCTGTCCAATGCTGAAATGGAATAAGGCTACAGAAATTTAATAAGCATATACAATAATACTTAAGAACTACTTTTATTTTGTACAGTTGTTACATTTGTCATATCTTTTAAAAGCCAGGAAAAAACAGCTGAGCAGAACAACTAGCAGGCAGTTTAGGAACTGGTGACAGACATTGTGCATGACTACCTTAATAGTTTACTAACATAAATTATATTATGTTCTCTTAACAGTTTCATGCTAGAGTTTCAATGGTTCAACCTTTCACTTAGAATTCAGGCAGACTGTGCCCAACACAGATTTCTAACAGAAAGTACACTTAACCATGTATTTTAAATGGAGAACAGAAATAACTTACTGAGTGGCAAAATGTGGTGGTTACTTCCTGCTCAAAAGCTGTAAAATCCTGCTTGCATTTCCTTAGAGTCTCCCCTCAAAAACAAAAGGAGGATTCACATTTTTCCCCCAAATGCTTTTTGCTTTAACAAGCTAGACACAATGTGGTTTTCAAAAAAATCATAAATTATGTACGCACAGAAACATATGAAAACCTCATCTGGCAAGCCAGCTAAAACCGACAGAAACACACCATACAGCTGCACAAAGTTCTTTCCTTGTCTCAACTTATCTGAATGCTTCGGACTTTCCCCTTACTTCTCAAGAGAATGCCCAAACGATGTACTTCCTGCAAGTCAATGTTTGCAAAGGCAAAGTCTGTATCCAATTAGCAATTCTAAATGACAACTTAGAGAGAGAGAGAGAAAAAAAAAGAGGCTGCCTCTGTGGGGAACTGAACAGCCATTCAGTTGGCTGTAGAACAAATCTATTAGGTCTGGTTGCTCTGGGCTAATGCCAGCATCTAGAGCAGTCCAACCCTTTTCAACAGAACAGAATGTTATTCATTTTAGTACAAGTTCTGAAGTGCGTCGTTCAACAAAATCAGAAGAAGGAGTTTACATACCCATTTCTCAAACACAGATATAGGGAGGACAATGAACAGAACTTCACGTAAGTTGAGCCTACCAAAGTCATTAATTAAAACGAAACCCGGGATTTAATCAACTACTAAACTGTGGAGAAAGTGCATTTAGAGGCAATTAGAAATTGAATTACTTTTATTTGGAACATACAATTTCTTTACATATTGTGACATGGATTGCCGATCCCTTTCGAGAAGGGCTTAGGAGTAACAGGTGCGACAATTCCCCTCAAAGCAAATAGTCGATTCAACAGCACAATTGGCAATACTCTTGTAATCTCAACATGAATGGTATGAAAGTTGTGAAGCAAGACTTCCATTTCTACGCAGTGCTTCTGCAATGCCTCAGGGTAGTACCAACAGGTCACCAAACAAAAACTCAGCAGGTAATGAATGAATGAAAAAAAATGATTACAATAAATAAAATTTTCCAGTGTCAATCATCACGCTGTTCTTGGGAAAGCAAAAAAAAACTGCTCCTCTCAGGGGGGAACTCTTCATGAATTTCAACAATCCTATTGTTAGCAAACTGCAAAGTAGAACGTACCTATATTTCCTTTTAGGGCTTTATTTTGCAACAGAACATGAGCAGCATAATTAAACATCCATTAATCTCCATTCGGATGCTTCAAATTATTTCTTTTCATTATGTAATAGAACTTCATAAACACATTCATGACTGCAATCTTCAAACTGGTTCACATGTTTCTCTTTCACTCCACCTGGTGGCTCTATTGAGAAACATCAAAGCTAACCGAAACAGCAAGAGCATCTTTCCTACATAAGATCACTGCACACAAGGGCAATAAGTTGACCCTGGTTTTCAGGCATACACAGGAATAATGGACAGTGAGTTCAACAGAATAACTTGTAACCTATTTGTGCCTCATTAGGGAAGTTGTGGTTTTTGGAAAAGAAATGTAAACAAAAAGAAAAATGAGTTCTATACAAAATAAATCACAGCTTCAATATAGTTGTGAGCAATTTGATAAGACCCTATGAAGGAAGCTCCGTTTCTTTGGGCTGATAATAAGAAATTGCATAAATACAAATGCAGTATGCTTTCATGAATGTTATCACAAAGGCAAACTGCAGAATCAAAAACATAGCCATAAAGCTATCAAGCTGTGAACATCCTTTAAGAAACCGGTCTTTCTTATCCGCTTAATCCCACATCAACTTGATGGAATCTCAACTGCCCCATCACGCAGCTTCACAAAAAAATGTTATAGCTCAAGATGGGAACTTGGAACACCTCACCAGCAACATTCATACCCAAAGAATTAGTCATTTTTAAAACCTGCACCAGAGTACCAGGACATGTTTCAGATTGACTGTGGTTTAGTACGCACTAACATTTGTAAAACCAAGTTAATTCTACATTTTAATTTTCTTCAATTCAAGACAAAATTATATGATTGAGCACTTAAAAAAAAAACCCACAAATGTGAGATAACCTGTCATGGTACCAGTTTTAGAGAGCTGATACAAAATATAATCAGCATTATTTTCCTGGCAGCCAGGGAAGCTCATATCATTTATATATGTCTTTATACATAAAAATGCTCACACAGACGCACACCAAGATATATAATAAGCATATCATGATTGGCTCAAGTGCCATGGTAAGGAAAAGCTATTTTAAATTATGACACCTCATCAATTGATATACAACTTCTATAAGTAAACCAGATATGGTCAGTGTGCTCTTGGTTTAAAGCAATAATGGTTTCTAGCTCACAGCAATAAATGTGCATTGGTATGGAATTCAAGTTTTTGAAAAAAAGGAATGTAAAGAAAAGTATGTAAAAATAGAGCAAATATTACAAGAATCTGAATGCAATCTCAAGCACCTGACAATACCTAAACACTGCCACCACCTATTGCAACATAAATCAAGACAGATCCAGGACAGTTACATAAAACATGCATATTCCTTTCAGTGCTTAACTGTTCAATTGAAAGTATCACAACTACAAATCAAATCTCTTCAGGGAGGCCCATGAACAAAGAATTTGTATAGGCTTGTGAATAGCCCATTTTCAGATTGAATATTGCAACTTGAAAATATGCTAATGCAAAGCTTTAGTCTTAGACGCAATGAAGGTGAGATGATTGAAAAAGTATTACAGTTATTCAAGTATAAGCGGTAAGATTATCAGCTAAAATATATCTACAATAATTAAAAGTTGGTTAAGGATAACATAAAAAACGAAGGTAAGATCTTTGCACGCCTATCACTTCCCAAAGTGAAGAGAATGAAACTCAAAAGTTGATCAATCAGCTATGACTGCTGCTGGACCCGAATGGTTAGTGTCTGCCTGTACAGACCAGCATAGCAAGATTTGACAACGTGGAGTGAGAGAGATGGGTTTTTATTCCTCACTTGTTCTATTACATGGTACTTGCAAGTTCTCTGGTCACATTTGGCCAAGTGGAGTTGATTGCTATGCATCATCCTTATGTCCTTTTTGGATGAGAACCCTATCTTATTAAATTTCTCAGATTTCTGAGAAGGGGTTCTGTACTAAACAGATTTCATAACCTGTTTTTAATCACCTCCATTCCCTCTAATCTTTTTCTATCACTGTGTAGCATTTCTGGGTCTGTGCGCTGCAACAACTTCTAGAATCAAAAGTCCATGTACCCACATGCCAATTGGTGATCATGGCCCCTGCAAATAGCTGTTCAACCACACAGCTTACAGGGGACTTTAATTATCACATCCAAAGCAAAATAGTTGTTAATTTACAATGTGGTGCTGTTCCACCAGGTAAAGTTAATAACATTGAAGTCATTTTAGTCTCTTGTTCTTCCAAATGTTTTAAATTCTCATACCCTTACAAGGTCCCATTTTGTTGACGGGGGTTACTCAAACTCTAAGTATCTCCCTTGATTGATGTTGAGATGACAATTGGCTTTGAAACAGTCTAATGTAACAGATGGTTGTCTGCTCGGACTTCCAACTTGAAAGGATTTTCAAAACTTAAATTAGAGGTTTTCTTTCAAAAATAATAATAATGCTCAGAACATTTCTTTTACAAGTCTACTGTATCAGAACTGCATGGTTGTGACAGCAAGAGATTTTATTATATAGAATACAGGCAGGCAAATACAGGTACATTACATAAAGTGTTGAGGGACTCATTTGTATAAGCATTCATAACACCCTTGGCAAGTTGTGTTTCCTTACCACACCCAACTGACATGACGACTTGAACTTGTGCAGTTTTCCATCACTTAACAGGGAGTGGCCAGTTCACTCAGAAATAAGCTCTTTTGCACGTAACCATGACATTCAATATTCTAGCCATAAGAAATAGAAAACAATGGCAAGGTGAGAGAAACTCCCTCTGCGGAGTGAAAATTTACAACAGGAGATCATAAACAAGCAACCAAAGACAAAATATTCAAAAGCAATATTCAATAAAAATATAATGCAATATATGTGAATACAAAAACTAGTCAAATGTTTTATAGATTATAGATTTACAAAGAAACCGCCTTTCCATCATACTCCTTTGTCTCCATTACTTATCTTAAATCCAATTTCATTTGCTTCTCATTTTCCTTTGAGTTATTCTAACTTAGTAGATTATTTGCCGCAGCATCTCTCAGCTTGGATCTCTTCACAGACTGCTTTCAATGCTTATTCTAAAATGTTTCACCAGCTGTGCGCTGCTCAAATCTTTTGTTGAGGTTCCCTACACTGTATTGTAGGAATCTCATGGACCTGTGAGAAATCACAGGATACAGTTGGTTCTGCTATAACACTGTATTTGCGTTCTGGTGATATCCCATGTTAAGAATAGCGTGCAATAGCAGCACCATTTAAATTAATGGGGCAGAATGGCATAATAACCAATATACTCCTTACAAGTTCACAATTTAGAAACACTGTTCCCAAGTTGTCAACTGTGTCACAGCGAGTTTGGATTAATGAAACGTTTTATAGCAGAACAACCTGTAATAGGTTTTGAAGCAAGATAGCGAATACTAGGACAACCTTATAACTGACAGCAGTGGAAACTGGGTTTCTTCAAATATGTGAAAAGGAAGCAAGAAGCAACCGCAAACCTTGGCCCCTTAGAGAATGAGGCTGAGGAAAGTATAATAGGAAATCAGGAAATAGCAGAAGAGTCAAATAAACACTTTGCAGTCTTCACAGTAGAAGACACTAACAGCATTTAAAATAAAAATACTAAATAACCAAGTGGCTGAGGTGAAATAAATATAACTATACCACTGAAGAAAAAGTATAGGTACTACCAGAACTAACGGGCAAGTCCCTTGGACCTGATGGGCTGCATACTAGAATTTTAAAGGAAGTAGCTACAAGATAGAAGATGCACTGGTAGCAATCTTCCAAAAAATGCTTAGATTTTGGAAAAATCCCAAAGTACATTGGCAGTTTTCCAATGTAACAGTCTTATTCAAGAAGGGAGACACTCAAAATACTGTAAAGGTAACAATAGATCAGTTAGCTTAACATCTGTAATTGGGAAAACTTGAGTTATTCCAAAGGCTGTAATAACTCAGCATTCAGAAACACATGATTAAGGAGAGCCAGCATTGCTGCATGAAGGGGAAAAATTGTGACAGATTTATTTCAGTTCTTTGACGAGATAATAAGCAAGGGTATAACCAACTTCTCCTCATACATCTTACAGTCTCAGGAATCCAGAAATATTGCTGATCACTGTAGGTCAGCATGTTTGACATAGTTTTAGCAGCAATCAGAAAAATGCCATGTTCCAACACAGACTACAGGATCCTGGTGTCCACTGTGGTTTTGGAATTTATAATCATTGCAAGTACCCTTTGCAACAACCCAAATCTCATTTATTTGGAAGAATATGCACCAAATTGAATGAATAATTGACTATTCTCAAATGGACTCCGTATGCCCCCAGTCCAGGAACTCCCCAACTACGTTCGGGACACCACCCACATCCTCCACCTCCTCCATGACTTTCGTTCCCTTGGCTCCCAACAACTCGCCTTCACCATGGACATCCAGTTCGTATACACATCTATTCACCAGGACGAAGGCCTCAAAGCCCTCCATTTCTTCCTCTCCCTGTCATCCCCACCAGTACCCTTCCACTGACACTCATTCATTTGGCTGAACTGATCCTCACCCTCAGTAATTTCTCCTTCGAATCTTTCCACTTCCTTCAGACTCAAGGGTTAGTCACGGGCATCCGCAAAGGCCCCAGCTATGCCTGTCTCTTCATTGGGTATGTAGAACAGCCCATCTTCCGCAGCTACGCTGGCATCATTCAACAGCTTTTCTTCCGCTACATAGATGACTGTATCGGCTCCAACTCGTGCTCCCATGAGGAGGTTGAACAGGTTCCACCCTGAGCTTAATTTCATCTGGACCATCTCAGACACCTCCCTCCCTTCCTGGATCTCTCCTTCCCCATTAATGGTGACCGGCTCAACAAGGCCATCTACTACAAACCCGGAGAAAGTGAGGGCTGCAGATACTGGAGGTCAGAGTCGAAAGTGTAGTGCTGGAAAAGCACAGGTGGTCAGGCAACTTCCAAGGAGCTGGGGAAATCAGCATTTCGGGCAGAAGCCTTCACCAGAATTCCTGATGAAGGGCTTATTCCCAAAATATTGATTCTCTAGCTCCTTGGATACTGCCTGATTTGCTGTGCTTTTCCAGCACTACACCATCTACTACAAACCCGACTCCCGCAGCTACCTGGACTACACCTCCTCCTCCTACCCTGCCTCCTGTAAAAATGCTATCCCTCATTCCCCGATTCCTCCGCCTCCCCTCCCATGAGGACCAGTTCCACCACAGAACATACCAGATGACCTGCTTCTTCAAAGACTACAATTTCC
This sequence comes from Chiloscyllium plagiosum, assembly GCF_037043375.1. Lineage (NCBI taxonomy): Eukaryota > Metazoa > Chordata > Chondrichthyes > Orectolobiformes > Hemiscylliidae > Chiloscyllium > Chiloscyllium plagiosum. Next base: position 127,074,198 of record NW_028270142.1, on the reverse strand, counting down.
TCTCCCACATGGTCGATGATGCCCTCCAGCAGACCTCATCCACTTCCCGTTGTTAGGAAGGTGTAGAAGTGTACTATACCTTTATGAGAGTTAAAAATTAACAGAACTACCTGACACAGCACCAAGTGTTCTGAATAAGGCAAAAATGTAATACTTGGTCAAAACAGCGTGATTAGCCGTGTTGCCTGGAGACAAAACAAATTCAAATTTGGCCAATCGGTTTAAATTATATCACCCCTCCCCAAAAAATCTTAAAAGCCAATGACATAATCCGATCCTTTGGGGGTATAAGACTAGGAAAACCTGAACAGTTGAGAGAGAACTGCCAAGCCACCAGCACGCACACTGCCTGAAACAGCTCTCTTAAAAATGGTACCTTTATCGATCAGTAACCTGTGAAACAGAAATCCCTAAGAAGAAGAAAAGATGACAAAGGAAGATATAAAGAGAAGATTCGACAGCTAGCTGGTTTTGAAATTTGAATTTTTGGTAAATCTTAAATCAGGAATTTTATCAGACTAGTATTGGAGAAGGGGAAGGTAAAGGATAGGTTAGAGAAAGAAGTTGTAAATAGTTGTTAGTTAATTATTCTCTGTTATACTTTAAACTATTACGCTATTTTCATGTAACACAGGATCACATGAGAACAGAACAACTGTGTTACATTAGAACAGACTGTACATCAAACATGTTGACCCACAGTGACCCAAATAATTTCTTAGCTAACAGCAATGAATTGTAACTTCAGGTTATCTAGAACCAGTTCTGAGAAGTCATACTGAATTCAAAATGTAACTGCTTCTCTCCACAGATGCTGCCAGACTAGAGTTTTTCCAGCATTTTCTGTTTTTATTTCAGTTTTTCCAACATCTGTAGTATTTAGATTTAACCTAGAACTAAAATCTTTATTAACCTAGTTACATTGCTAGTCATTACCTGCCCTGTCCCTGATTTTGATATATTCTTCAACTTGGCAAATATCTGTTGTTATACAATTTCTGATTATATTAAATCTGAATACCCACAAGACCTCCATCAACTTGGCCTGGCATTGTAGAGTGAACCCCCTGACCAAAGTCCACAGGGAGGCCATAGAGAACATTAACCACTTCCAATACTTCATGAGAGTCCTGTCAGCCAAAGCAGCAATTGATCCAGCATCACCTCCAGTGTGCTAGCTCACCCTTCGGCTGTCTGAGGAAAAGAGTGCTCAAGAACAACAATTTCTGACCTGACACCAAAATCAGTTTACAGAGCCATGGTGGCTCCCGCCCTCCAATTTGGCTCGGAGACAGACTGTCCGCAGCAGACACCTAAAAGACACTGGATAACTCTGCCTGCGCAAAACCCTGCAAATGTGGTGGATGAAAGATGCACCAACACCAGCATCCTCAACCAGGCTAACATTCCCACCATTAAGGCACTGACTCCCCTTGATCGGCTATGATAGACAGGGCACGTTGTCCACATGACTGACAAGACACCCAAGTAGGTGCTCTACACCCAGCTTCAAAACAGAAGGTCAGCCTCAGAGGAAGCGCTTCAGAAAAACCCTGCAGGCCTCACTGTTGAAGTACAGCATTGCCACAGACACCTGGGAAACACTATCTCAAAATTGTCGTAAGTGGAGAAGGAGCATCTGGGAAAGCGTCGAGCACCTAAGACTTGCTGCCAGCAAACAGTAGAAGCCAGGCGAAAACAGCACAAGGAGCGTGCTGCCACACTAACGCCCAACCACCCCTCACCCTGACCGCTATCTGCCCCAAGTGCAACAGAGCCTGTAGAAGCCCCATTGGTCTGTACAGCCATCCTCATCTGTGAGGAGCCACCAAGGACAATATTAATCAAATACAATAGCACAAGAGCAACATTTACATTCCCTCACATTGTTAGCGAGGCGACATAAACCACCACAAATCAGGGTTGAAAAACAAAACAAGGAGAACACCTGGAAAATTAAGACCCGCAAAACTACTGAGAATGCCTGAAAATAACTGCTCATGATTAAGTGCAAAATGCTTACAGGTGAAAGGAGAAAAACCAAATACCTTAAAATAAAAATCAATAATGGCTCTTTAAGCTTTGTCTGCTCAAGCTCGGATTATAAAATAATTCATTTTCTCAATGGGAAAAATAGAATGGAAAATTTTGTTTCAGTGACCATAACCTCTTAATAATGATATTTAAGAGTCAAAAGCCATCAGTTTTAATAAAAACACATCGGAATTAGCTATAATGTATTTTGTAAGAACTTTGTTCCTTCCGGAATTTGAAATCAAAATAAGAAATTTCACAACTTTGTGACTTGGTAAAATATATTGTTAACAGGTAACTGTTAGACCAAGGGGCCAAAGTTATTCAGTTTGCAAACCTATTCCTTCCTCTCTGTCTGTCTGTCTTTGAGGCACATAGATTGTGAACAAATATTGCCATGCAGAAGTCAAAAAACTATTTGTTAAACAATTAGTTTATTATTTGCTGTCCAAAGTCAAACAGAGGCATTTTTGTGATTGTCAGTATTTTTTTTAAGATTAGATTCCCTATAGTATGGAAACAGGCCATTTGGCCCAATAAGTCCATAATGAGCCTCTGAACAGTAACCCACCCAGACCCATTCCCCTACCCTAATTTAGCCCTGACTAATGCACTTAACGCTATGGGTAATTTAGCATGGCCAATTCATCTGACCTGCACATACTTCTGGTGTTTATTTTCCAAGAACCAACATTCCAATGTCTCATTGCTGGAACCAAACATTTGCTTACCTCCACTGTGGAGTATGATATCTACCAACACACACAGTTTCTCAACTTCAAAAGAAATCAACAACACGTATGCAACTAAACAGGTTACAATAATGAAGTCCACTTATCTGATCTTTGTATCAAATAATGAAGTACTTTAATTATAATTCAGCTCAATATTGCTTCTGTAATTATGGTGCTTTAAACAACAGCATTCCCAAACATCACATAACCAGTCTAACTTGCACTTAACTAAACAATTAGACTGGTTGTTGTTGAGCGATTGTCACGGGAGGAGTCAAGCATCTAATAAAACCAAACATCTTGCAAAGTCTGTTCAAATATACTTTTGATTATATAGTTCCTTTTGTATTTAAAAAAAGTTGCTTACATTCAGTGGTACTTAACTTGTGCGACAGGACGTATACACTTATTGGTAAGGTCCTAGGGAGTGTTGCTGAACAAAAAGACCTTGGAGTGCAGGTTCATTGCTCCTTGAAAGTGGAGTCACAGGTAGATAGGACAGTGAAGGTGGCATTTGGTACGCTTACCTTTATTGGTCAGAGTATTGAGTACAGGAGTCAGGAGGTCATGTTGCAGCTGTACAGGACATTGGTTAGGCCACTGTTGGAATATTGTGTTCAATTCTGGTCTCCTATCGGAAAGATGTTGTGAAACTTGAAAGGGTTCAGAAAAGATTTACAAGGGTGTTGCCAGGTTTGGAGGATTTGAGCTAGAGGGAGAGGCTGAACAGGCTGGAACAGTTTTCCCTGGAGCGTTGGAGGCTGAGGGGTGACCTTATAGAGGCTTAAAAAATGAGGGGTATGGATAGGGTAAACAGGCAAAGTCTTTTCCCTGGGGTCGGGGAGTCCAGAACTAGAGGGCATAGGTTTAGGGAGAGAGGAGAAAGATATAAAAGAGTCTTAAGGGGCTACTTTTTCCATGCAGAGGGTGGTACGTGTATGGAATGAGCTACCAGAGGAAGTGGTGGAGGCTAGTACAATTGCAGCATTTAAGAGGCATTTGGATGGCTATATGAATAGGAAGGGCTTGGAGGAATATGGGCCGGGTGCTGGCAGGTGGGACTAGATTGGGTTGGGATATCTGGTCGGCATCGACTGGTTGGACCGAAGGGTCTGTTTCCATGCTGTACATGTCTATGACTCAATAACCTTTCTTTCTTCAAAACAGAGTTAACCTGAAACTTCTGAGGATGGTTTGTTAAAACATAGTTGTGCCAGAAATAATGGAAGTTTTAAAATGTGATCTAAATTGTCTGCACATTCCCTCGCTCAAAAATCTCTTGTCTACTTACTCCACTTTACCTTCAAAACATATTTGGTCTTGACATCCCACGGGCAAGAACAGAAAAGGTTGACTAATACAATAGAGTTAATTTATTAACTTTAAAAAGATAATGGTTAGGTCATTAGAAATAAAAGTAAATACAGCAGACGCTGCAATTCTGAAAGAAACAGAATACTGGAGAATCTCAGTAGGTCGAGCAGTTTCTGTGGAGAGTACGAAACAGGTAAAGTTTCAAGTCTGGTATGAATTCTTCAGGCCAACTGGAGTACTGTAGGGAGCTTCATGTATCCCATTTCAGACATTGTGCAAGTCACAAAATGTACAAAAAGAAAGTGATATTTAAAACAAGAAAATAAAACAGAGATGGAATTGGAAGATGAAAGAGTGACTAAATAAATATTCCACATCATTTATTTCTAAACAACTTTAGCTTGCCATCAATTGAATGCATTCCAAACTATAATGCGTGCTTATAAGGAAGGATGTGAAAACCTGATGGAGAACTGTGTGTTGCTCATCCTCCTTTTGGAGGCGAGCGAAGAATAATAGTACTGTAAAGTGGACACCAGTTACTTAGCTTCAGAATTAATGTAGTTGAAGAAATTTTTTAAAAAAGCAGAAAGTGAGACAAAGATGATTCAATTCAGTACCTTCAAAACTATAATTCCATAATTTAATTAGATGACAAAGAATCTATTCAGCTCAGAGTAAGTCAATCAGCTCTTGCAAAAAGCCACAACTTGATATTTGGACCAAAGTTGGAGTGGTGCACAGTTAGTCTGTTCTCACTATTGGGCAGGTTATAAATCACTTTTTTATTTAATTTGTTTCCAGAAATCAAGATGATCAATTAAATACCTATCTATATCAGGGTTTTAAAAAACAATTCAGTTTGTTAGTAAACAATTATGAGCTTATCATCAACACAGAATTAAACATTATTTCTGCAGAATCAGCAATATAGAAGTACAAATGCTTATCCTTCTAACTATCCCCAGAGCACTCAACCATAGACAGACTCTTCAAAGAAGAAGGAAAATAAAATTGATCAGAGACTGGCTTTCTGAAAACAAAAGTCTTTGATTCAGTAGATTATGCATGAACGCAAATTTTAATGCATCGGTTGCTCCAGTTGCTCCACGTGGTCAAGTTATAAAGGTGAAAATGACTGCCCTTGACATCAAGATTGCATTTGACAGTGTGCCCAAAGAGTCAAAAAGTGTAGCGCGGGAAAAGCACAGTTGGTCAGGCATCCAAGGAGTGTGGAAGTTCTGATCATAAGCTATTCATCAGGAATTTTGGGGGAGGATGAAATGCAATAAATGGATGAAGGTAGGAGCGTTCATGACAGGTCAGAGTGGAGGGTTGAGCGGATAGGTGGCTGGAATGTTGGATCTGGGATATAAAAAAAGGGAGGGGGGGTGAAAAGAGAGAGGAGGAGGAGGAAACCGGTGAAATCGACATTGATCCCGTGCGGGTGAAGGGTCCCAAAGCGGAAGATGAGGTGTTTTTCTTCCAGTCACAGGGGGCAAGGATTTGGCGGTGGAGGGGGGTGGTGCAGAGGGTTGAAGTGACCAGCCACAGGGCAGTGGGGTGGTTTAGTGCGTGTCCCAGAGATGATGTTCTTTGAAACGTTCTGCAAGTTGGCATCCTGTCTCCCGAGCATAGAAGGGACCACATAGAGAGCAACAGACATAGTAGATGAGGTGTTGGGAGGTACAGGAAGATCTCTGCCGATGTGTAGGGAAACCTTTGGAGGCTGTGGACGGAGGTGAGGGGAGAGGTTTGAGCACAGGTTTTGCATCTCTTGCTGTGGCAAGGAAAGGTGCTGGGAGTGGAGGGTGGTTCCTGGGGAGTGTGGACCTAATGAGGGAGTTGCCGAGGGAATGGTCTCTGCGGAATGCTGAAAGGGGTGGGGAGGGAAATATAACTCTGGTGGTTGGGTCTGACTAGATGGTGGAAAATGGTGGAAGATGATGTGCTGTATCCGGAAGTTGGTGGGATGGAAGGTGCAAGAGGTGTAAAACCTGAGCCCACACCTCCCACTCACCTCATCCAAGGCCCCAAAGGATCATTCCAAATCCAGAGATATTCCTGGAGCTCCCAACACCTCATCTACTGTGCCCGTTGCTCACTATGTGGTCTCCTCTGTATTGCGGAAACAAGACGCCAATTTGCAGAACATTTCAGAGAACATCTCTGGGGCACATGCGCTAAACAACACCAACGCCCTGTTGCCGCTCACTTTAATTCTTCCTCCCACTTTGCCAAGGACATGGAAGTTCTGGGTTGCCTCCACCAAATCCTCACCACCTGATGACTGGAGGAAGAACACCTCATCTTCCGCCTTGGGACCCAAACCACATGGAATCAACGTCAATTTTACCAGTTTCCTCATCTTCCCTCCCCCCACCTTATTCCAGATTCAACCCTCCAACGCAGCATGAAATGTTGACTCCCCTGCTCCTTGGATGCTGCCTGACCGGCTGTTTTTCTAGCACGACACTTTTTTTGCCTCTGATGTCCAGCACCTGCAGTCCTCACTTTCTCCCAGTGGGACCAAACAACCCTAACAAAATTGGAATTAATGGAAATCAGGCGCAATATTCAGCTGGTTGGAGAAATATCTAACACAAAGAAAGATGCCTGTAGTTGTCGGAAATCAGGAGGGAAGTGAGGACTGCAGATGCTAGAGATCAGAGCTGAAAATGTGTTGCTGGAAAGGTGCAGCAGGTCAGGCTCATTCCTGAAGAAGGCTCATGCCAGAAACGTTGATTCTCCTGCTCCTTGGAGGCTGTCTGACCTGCTGCGCTTTTCCAGCAACACATTTTCAGCTCAGTTGTTGGTAATCAATCTGTGCTGAATAGTCTAAGGCCAACCATTATCAACTTGAAATCCTCTTCCCTCCATTATAAGGTCAGCATGGATTGGGGTGGGCAGAGGTGGGGGATGGGTTTGGAGGTGTTAATATCTACATGCTGCAAGACCAAGACAACAACAATATAGCTTGAGCAAATATGGGGCAAGTTACATTCATACTCAAAGCAATGGCAATGTCCAACAAGAGAAATTCTAACCATCACCCTTTTGACATTCAATGACATTACTGCAGCACAATTCTTCAGCTATCAACATCCTAGGGTTACCGTTAATCAGAAACTCAGCTGGACTGGACTAACAATAATATTGATCAAAAGCTAGGAAATCGATGGCAAATACCTTACAGCTCACCTCCCAATATCTCTCTAATGTGTATGGTAGAAGTCAGGAATGTGATAGAAAACACGCCACTTGCCTAGATGAGTGCTAATCCAACAATATTCAAGAAGCTTGAGACCACAGTAGCTCACTTGATTTGTACCCCGACCACTACCTTCAATATTCATTCCCTTCATCAATGTACAGTGGCAGTAGTGTGCACCATCTACAATTGCACTGCAGAAATTCATTAAGACCCTTCCAACAGCACCTTCCAAACCTGTAAACTCAATACTAAAAGGACAACGGTCAGGAGATGCATGAGATTACTACTACTTGAAAGCCACCAGACTTGAAACAACATAGCCATTTCTAGATTTCACTTTGAACTGACACAGAAGGCTTTCTTTTCAGAAATGGGAGACCCCAGCTGAGTAGTTAGTTCTTAGCAAGCTTTCCTCCAACTCAGTTTGATAAAATAAAACCTCTCCATGCCAGGGTCTATAGGCGAGCAAACAATTATCAACAGTCAAATGATTTCTTGGAAGCTTTGTTTAAAATTAAAAACTCAATTCCAGTGAACTTTCAATTGCCTCTTTTAAAAAGGTAGGTAAGGTATGTACATAAAACTCAAATTCCTTTTTCCAAAATTCTTCAAAAAGTATGTCCTTCATGAATATTAACAATACTACTAAAATAAAGTGTCTTTATAAAACTACTCAGAGATAGAGATGTACAGCACGGAAACAGACTCTTTGGTCCAACTCGTCCATGCCGACCAGATAACCTAACCTAATCTAGTCCTATTTGCCAGCACTTGGCCCATATCCCTCTAAACCGTTCCTATTCCTATAGCCATTCAGATGCCTTTTCAATGTCGCAATTGTACTAGCCTTCATCACTTCCTCTAGCAGCTCACTCCATACATGCACACCCTCGGCGTGAATATGTTGCCCCTTAGGTCCCTTATAAATCTTTCCCCTCTCACCCTAAACCTATGCCCTCTAGTTCTGGACTCCCCCACTCCAGGGAAAGGACCTTGTCCATTTATTCTATCCACGCCCCTCGTGATTTTATAAACCTCTATAAGATCATCAACCCTCAGCCTTGATGCTCTAGGGAAAACAGCCTCAGCCAATTCAGCCTCTCCCTATAGTTCAAACCCTCCAATCCTAGCAACATCATTGTAAATCTTTTCTGAACCCTTTCAAGTTTCTCACCGTACAGCACAGAAACAGACCCCTTGGTGCAACTCGTCCATGCTGACTAGACATTCCAATCCTACCTAGTCCCACTTACCAGCATTTGGCCCATAACCCTCTAAACCCTTCCTATTCACATACTCATCCAGATAACAATTAAAATATTGTAATTGTACCTCCCACTCTCCATGAAAGAGGTTCGCCTCTTTAAATCTTTCGCCTCTTACTTTCTACCTCTGGCCTCGAGTTTTGGACTCCCCCACCCACAGAAAAAGACCTTGGCTATTCACCCTACCCATGCCCCTCATCATTTTATAAACCTCTAAAAGGTCACCCCTTCAGCTTCCAAAGATCTAGGTAAAAATCCCCAGCCTATTCGGCCTCTCCCTATAATTCAAACGCTCCAATCCCAATAACATCTTTGTAAATCTTTTCTGCACCCTCTCAAGTTTAACATCTTTCCTATAAAAGGGTGACCAGAATTGTATGCAGTGTTCTATAAGCAGCCTCAATGTCCTGTACAGCCACATGACATCCCAAATGTTCTAACCAATGAAGGCAAGCCTGCCAAATACTTCTTCACCAACCTGTCCCTCTGTAACTTTACTTTCAAGGAACTATGCACTTGCACCCACAGGCCTCTGTTTGGCAACACTCCCCAGTGTTCTTCCATTAACTGTATAAGTCCTGCTCTGGTTTGTCTTAACAAAATGTAATACCTCACGTTTATCTAAATTAAACTCTATCTGCTACTCCTTGGCCCATTGGTTGATCTGATCAATTAAGAGAAAGTCAGGACTGCAGACGCTGGAGATCAGAGTCAAGAGTGTGGAGCTGGAAAAGCACGGCAGGTCAGGCAGCATTCGAATGCTGCTTGACCTGCTGTGCTTTTCCAGCACAATACTCTTGACATCTGATCAATTATACTATTTTACTTTTGTCGTAAAATCTCCCACTAACTAATATTTAGGTATGGAGCAGTTGAAAACTTCAATTTATCAATTTTCTTTTCATCCATCTTGGCAGCAGCAAAGTATCTCGCTGTAGCTCCAATTTAAATGGCAAACATGAACCAGTTTGTTTACTTGTTCATGTCATAGGCAGCCAAAAACACCCTGATCACCAATTCCCTAATGATTCATGAATTGTTGCCTCTGCATGGAATGTAACTTTTTTTTTTAAAAAGCATTAAATAACCTACAAAAAGATAGCTGACTGAATATATAACATTAAACTATGAATAGATTCAAAACTAATATTTTTCCTCAATCTGAGCTTTACATTTTCTTTCAGATTACTTTAGTACAGTATATAGATACATAAGTATGATGGTAAACAGACAGGCCCACAGATTGAGAAGTTACTGCATTTTTAAAAAGAGAATACTGCTAAACTGCTGGAAATTCTACCTGTTTAAAATTGAGCACCAATGATCATCCTTAGTTTGATTTCCACCTGTCAGCTGCAGTTTGTGATTTTCAATCCCAGAACAGATTCTTCTGGGAAACTAGCCAAAAATCAAGGCCAGACAGCTGGAGGGGAAAATAGACCAGGATGGTGAACACGGGGCAGGAAATTTGGCCTGCTGGCTGAAGTTCAGAGCCAAGCAGGAAACTGATCAAATTTTTATAGTAAAGCAAACTAGCTCTATTGTGAACCTTCTCCCCAAAGACCATAGCTTGCATCAGAGGGGCCTTTAAGGGAGGCAAGAGGAAGAAAGGATCTTATAATGTACGTCAGAACAATGGTGTACTGGTCAGGAGTTGAAAGCTGCAACAGCTTCTTTTACTGTAGGCAGATTATGCTACAAATTAAATCGCAATGTATCACTGTGCATTTGCATCATCACTAGCTAGATGGGTGTAACACTTTACAAAGTCCAAGTTATAATAAGCCACTTCAAACTTAGGTTGGCTACATTCTCAATTATACAATTTCACTTTTATATTATAAAGATCAAAAAGACAGCCTGTAGCAGTAATTGCCTGTTGTCCATTCTGACAAACATGACTTTCACTTAAACAGCACCATAATTAGACCACATGATTAAAGCAAAATAAGAACATGAGCAAACTGTTTGGCATATCAAGCCTGTTCCACTATTCATAGATTAGATCAGATTGCGACTTTAACTCCAATTTGCTGCCTTCCTCAACATTTTAGAAGTACTTAGACGCACTCCTGAAACACTATAGAATGCAAGGCTGGAAAAATAGGATTAGAATAGACAGATGTTTAACGAGCAGTTGGGATACAATGAGCCAAAGCTCTGAACTTCAATAAGTATAGGCCTAATCTATCCAGCCTATTCCTAACAAGATAATCCCTTTATTGTAGGAATCAGCTGAGTGAACCCGCTCTTTACTACTTCTAATGCAAGTCGATCACTCTTTTACTGACATTGCATAAATGGAGATTATAGAGGTAGGGAGGGTTAGAGGGAATTTGAACCCAAGAATTATCTAATGTTCTAAATGTGGGAGTGGAGATTATGCCAATATCACAGGACTAGAGATCCAGAGGCCCAGGCTAACACTTAGAGGATACAGACTCAAATAGGTAGCTAGTAACACAAAAGAAGTTTGAATAGTATGTTTTTGGAGAACAGAGGGACTGAATAGGTGCTTTGCATTAGTTTTCAGTCGAAGATACCAGCAGCACATCAAAACTTCAACAGAATCAGAGGAGATATGGATGAAGTAGCCATCACCAAGGAAACATCGAGAGGGAAGCTTAAAGGTCTGAAGGTGGATAATTAACCCAAACATGATGGACTACAACCCAGAGTTCTGAAAGAGATAGCTGAGGAGATTGTAGAGGCATTGGTGGTGATCTTTCAGGATGCACTGGTGTCAGAAAGGGCCCCAGAGGACTGACAAATGGCTAACGTAAACACTCCTGTTTCAAAAGCAAGTCAGTCAGAAGCCAGAAAATTGTAGGCCAATTCGCCTATCCTAGTTCGTTGGTAAGATTTTGGAGTCCATTAGAAAGGATGAGATTGTGGGGTACTCAAAAGGGCAAAATAAAATAGGGCTGAGTCAGCACGGCTTCATTAAAGATCATACCTGACAAATCTGTTAAAATTCTTTGAGATGGTAACAAGCAAGTTAGACAAAAGTCAGCCAGTGAACACAATCTAATTAAAATTTCCAGGTCTTCGACAAAGTGACACAGAGGTGTCTGCTAATAAGATACCAGATATGGTATTGGGGCAAGATATTGACATGGATACAGGATTGGCTGATTGGCAGAAGACAGACTGACTGTGAGGATAAGTATGGAAGCTGTTTTTGCTGGACTGCTTCTTTGCAGAAAATGTGGTCAGTCATGGTGTTGCTCTCGCCCGGCTTGGCCCATTGCCCTGGGTGGCCCTAGCCTGCTCGAACATTCTGTAACAACAACATAACTCATGAACCGTTTATCTGTAGAAAGCACAACTCAGCCACACGTTATCAATGGGTGAACGTAGTATCTGGAGTGTGTATTGACTCAATGCTTGAGAACAATAGCTGGTTATGTACAGTCTTAGACTCTGCCGGTTGTATGCTTAATTAAACCATTTAGAGAGTATCCTGTAGCTCTAAGTCTGATTAAGAAACTATCAGCTTGGCATTTGTTGTACTATATAAATCCGCAGCAATTGGGAAGCACTGGAGATGCACCGTACTAAAGAATGGTGTTCTCCCCATGACATCATGCAATAATGTTTGTCAATGCTCAAGGTCAGAGTCCGGAGGATTTCTTCAACAATCTGGCGTTAGCCCATAGGATCCCTTAACTACGGGATCCTGAGTGAACCTAAAGCATTTAAAAAAAACTGCTGCTTGCGTGATCCTAACCTGAGTCTACAAGCTGATCCCAAGTTAGGGAAAGATGCTGTGATAAGACGGGACCCGAAAGCCTGTTGCTAGAGGACAGAAATCATTTTAAGGTGACTTAGAGGGATTGACAACAGCTCCAGTGTTTGTTTGTCTGTCTGTGTGTTTGTTGTTCATTTCGCCACAGATCGTAGATCGCTTTGGAACGGAGGAAGCAATGATGGGCTCCATGACTTCATAATATAAGAAAGGTGGGCTGGCCCCAGGAAAAAGTAACCCATGTCCTGCTGAGAAATACAGCCCACATTCTATTTGTCCCCTCAAAAAAAGACGCAGAAGCGCCATGGTAAATATGTTTAATTCAGAAGGGCAGGAAAAAGACTCATAGGGCCATAATCATAGGGGATTCTATTGAAAGGGGAGTAGATAAGCAGTTCTGTGGCCGAAAACGAGACTCCCAGATGGTATGTTGCCTCCCAGGTGCTTGGGTCAGGGATGTCACCAATCGGCTGCAGAGCATTCTGAAAGGGGAGGGTGGACAGCCAGTTATCGTGATGCATATAGGCACCAATGATAGAAGTGAAAAACAAGATGAGGCCCTGAAAGCAGAATTCAGGGAGCGAGGAGAGAAGTTAAAAGAGGAGGACCTCAAAAAGGTAGATCTCAGGATTGCTTCCAGTGCCATGTGCTAAGCCAAGGTAGAAATGAAAGAATAGGCAGGATGAACTTGAGGCTTGAGGGATGGTGTAGGAGGGAAGGGTTCAGATTTGTGGGACATTGGGACCGGTTCTGGGGAAGGTAGGACTATTACAAATTGGATGGTCTATACCCGAACCAGACTGGAACTAATGTCCTTGGGGGAAGATTTTGCTACTGCTATTGGGGAGGGTCGAAATTAAATGTGGCAGGGGTTTGGGAACCAGAAGAGAAGACTAGTAGACAGTGAGGTGGAGACTAGAGACTAAGAATCATGAAGTTAGCATTACTAAGGGGAGGGGTAGACAGAAAGCAGATGAACGCAAAGGTGGTCTGAAGTGCATATACTGTTAATGGAAGGAGTATAATGGGTAAGGCAGATGAACTTAGGACTTGGATTGTTGCCTGGGAGTATGACGTATTGCAATCACAGAGACTTGGTTGAAGGAAGGGCATGATTGGCAACTAAATGTTCCAGGATGTAGATGCTTCAGACAGGACAGGGAGGAAAGGAAATTTGGGGGGGGGGGGGGGGGGGGGTAGAAAAGAGAAGAGAGAGACATGATACCATGGCTGCGCTAAAGGAGGACATGAAGGAGGGCTTGAGCAGTGAGGTGTTATGGGTAGAGCTGAGAAATACGAAGGGTGCAGTTACACTGTTGGGGCTGTACTACAGGCTTCCCAACAGTGAGCGTGAGGTAGAAGAATGAATAGGTAAACAGATTATGTAAAGATTGTTGAGGCAACAGGGTGGTGATGGGAGATTTTAATTTTCCCAACATACACTTAGTGTCAGAGGTCTGGATGGGACAGAATTTGTAAGGAGCATCCAGGAATGTCTTCTGGAGCAGTCCAACTAGGGAAGGAGCCATATTGGACCTAGTGTTGGGGAATGAGCCAGGCCAGGTGGTAGAAGTTGCAATAGGGGATTTGTTTGGGAATAGTGACCACAATTCAGTAAGTTTTAGAATACTCGTAGACAAAGATGGGAGAGTGGTCCTAAGGGAAGAGCACTAAATTGGGCCAAGGGCAATTATATCAAAATTCAGCAGGAGCTGGGAAATGTGGATTGGGGGCAGCTAAAGTCCACATTTGATGTGTGGGAGGCTTTCAAAGCTAGTGCAAGATAGGCATGTCCCTTTGAAAACAAGGGATAGGAAAGGCAAGATTCGTGAACTGTGGATGACAAGAGAAATCATGCGACTAGCCAGGAGGAAAAGGGAAGCGTATGCAAGGTCCAGGCAGCTAAGAACAGAACAGACCGTGGAGGAATATCAGGAGAGTAGGACCAGTCTTAACTGAGGAATCAGGTGGGCTAAAAGGGGTCATGAAATAACTTTAGCAAGCAGAATTGAGGAGAATCCCAAGGGCTTTTATTCTTATATAAGAAGAGGGTAACTTGAGAAAGGTTAATCCACTAAAGGATAAGGAAGAAAGGTTGTGTATCGAACCTGAGAAAATGGGTGAGATTTTCACTGATTACTTTGCATCAGTATTCACTGATGAGAGGGACATGAATGTTGAGATTAGAGACAGAAGCTTGTTTACTCTGGATCACGTTGACATAAGGAGGGAGGATGCGTTGGTTCGGCTAAAGGATATTAAAAGGTGGACACATCCCCAGGATCAGATTGGATCTATCCTAGGATGCTGAGGGAGGCAAGAGGAAATAGCTGGGGCCTGGACAGATATCTTTGTAGCATCCTTAAACACAGGAGAAGTGCTGGAGTTCTGGAGAGTTGCTAATGTTGTCCCCCTGTTCAAGAAGAGTAGTAGGGATATTCTAGATAACTACAGACTAGTGAGCCTGATGTCAGTGGTGGGAAAGTTGCTAGAGAAGGTACTGAGGGATGGAATCTATTTATATTTGGAAGAGAATGGGCTTATCAGTGATGGGCAACATTGTTTTGTGCGGGGGAGATCATGCCTTACCCACTTAATATTGAGTGACAAAGTTGATAGATGAAGGAAGGGCTGAAGATGTCATATACATGGACTTTAGTAAGGCATGTGATAAGGTTCCCCATGCTAAACTAATGAAGAAAGTGAAGTTACATGGTGTGCAGGGTGTTCTGGCTAGGTGGATTAAGAACCGGTTGAGCAACAGGGAACAGAGGAGTAGTTGAAGGGAGTTTCTCAAAATGGTGAAAGGTGATCAGTAGTGTTCCACAGAGTGCTGGGGCCACTGTTTTTTGTGAAATATGGAAGAGGGCACTGGTGGTCTGACCAGTAAGTTTGCAGGTGACACGAAGATTGGTGGAGTAACAAAGCATAGGGGACGGTCAAAGAAAACAGGAGAATATTGATAGACTTCAGAGTTGAGTGGAGAAGTGGCAGATGGAGTTAAATCCAGGCAAATGGGAGGTGATGCATTTTGGAAGGTCTAATTCTAGAGCAAACTATACTGTAAGTGGAGGACCCTTGGGAAAAGTTGATGAGCAGAAAGATCTGGGAGTTCAGGTCCATTGTACCCTGAAGGTTGCAGCACAAGTGTATAGTGTGGTCAAGAAGGCATATGGTATGCTTGCCTTCATCGGATGGAGTATTGAGTATAAGAGGTGGCAGGTCACATTAAAATTGTATAAGACTTTGGTTCAACTGCATTTAGAATACTGTGTACAGTTCTTGTCGCCACATTATCAAAAAGATGTGGATGCATTGGAGAGGATGCAGAGAAGGTTTATGAGGATGTTGCTTGGTATGGAAGGTGCTAGCTATGATGAGAGGTTGAGTAGGTTAGGATTGTTTTCATTAGAAAAACGGAGATTGAGGGGGGACTTGATTGAGGTCTACAAAATCATGAAGGGTATGGACATGATGGATAGAGATAAGCTTTTTGCCAGGGTGAGGGATTCAACAATGAGAGGTCCCGCGTTCAAGGCGAGAGGTGAAAAGCTTAAGAGGGATATATTTGGAAAATGCTTTACACAGGAGGGTGGTAGGTGCCTAGAATGCGTTGCCAGCAGAGGTAGTAGAGGCAGGCACTGTAGGTTCATTTGAGGTGCATGGACAGATGCATGAGTAGGGGGTGGAGCAGAGGGATACAGAACCTTAGGAATTGGGCAATAGATTTAGACAATGAATTTGGATCGGCACAGGCTTGGAGGGCCGAAGACCCAGTTCCTGGGCTGTAAATGTTTTGTTCTGAGGTGCCCTGGTGCCGCCAGGGTCACAGATCGATATTGTTTGGAAGTAGACATATGACAGTAGATTGCTATTGCTTTCACTTCCAACCCATACGGGTGGTCCCACGGCAACTGGCCTCAAGGAGGTTCCTTCAAATTGGAAAAGATTGATTACAGGAGGACAAACATTGAGGGTAGGTACAGCGACCCCTCCTGGCATTCTAATTACATGCTCCAGTGTTTAGATAAATTTAAAGAAGTTGCGCAAGGCCATCAGCCCCCTAAAAACAAAAAGATTGCCAACAGATGCCCGACAACTTTTGGTCTTCTGGGTCCCCACCTTCTGCCCCACCACCTTATACCCCTAAGTATCCTAAACTTTCCACCCCCACCCCGGGTCCAGACCCTCTTACGGATGAAATTGTCATTTTCTGTCGCTACTTGTCCTCCTGCTCTTCTGGTCCAACTCCCTGATAATCTCCATGACAATGAATAACCAGGGGCTTCAAGGAGCGAATCTGGTCGATGGGACCAGGAGCAACCTGACTCCACTGTCACCTCCACGTCCACCACTGGGTATGACGTCAGATTACAAAAGAGGCGGAGGCCTTCTGCCACTCTGCTTCCCTAGGTAATGATCACACACCTCTCCACAAGCCTTGGTTCAGAAAAGACTTACAAGGATGTTGCTAGGGTTGGAGGATTTGAGCTATAGGGAGAGGCTGAACAGGCTGGGGCTGTTTTCCCTGGACTGTCAGAGGCTGAGGGGTGGCCTTATAGAGGTTTATAAAATCATGAGGGGTGTGGATAGGGTAAATAAACAAGGTCTTTTCCCTGTGGGGGAGTCCAGAACTAGACAGCATAGGTTTGGGGTGAGAGGGGAAAGATACAAAAAAAAGAGACCTAAGGGGCAATTTTTTCACGCAGAGGATGTTGCATATACAGAATGAGCTGCCAGAGGAAGTGGTGGAGGCTGGTATAATTACATCCTTTAAAAAGGTATCTGGATGGGTACAAGAATAGGAAAGGTTTAGAGGGCTATGGGCCAAGTGCTGGCAAATAGGACTAGATTAGTTTAGGATATCCTGTCGGCATGAACAAATTGGACGGAAGGGTCTGTTTCCACGTAGAATATCTCTATGACTCTATGTCTTATCTAGGGAAGGGCTAGCTAGTGGTGGAAGGGTCCAAAGGAGGTTTTGAAGAATGATCCCTGGGATGAAGGTCTTGTCACGTGAGGAGTGGTTGAGGAATCTGGGTCGGATTCATGGAGTTTAGAAAGATTGTTGGGGGATGGGGGCAGTGGTAAAAGTGAGAGAATCTCAAATGAAAATTCAAGAATACAGTTGGTTCTGCTATAACGCATGTTTCTTCAACATAATTGGCTTTAATGCATTTAGACAGTTATTTGTATAATGCAAACTTTCCTTATCGGTGTTGGCTATAAAGCAATTCCAATCCCATTAATTTACATGGCACAGCTATTGTGCGATCTAACTGTCATGTTAGATCAAAACAGACTGTTCTGAAAAGATGGGATACAGACACACTAGAAACCGACCACATAGAGAGTGAAGGGACGATTCCTTCAAAATGAGAAGAGAAATTTTTCAGCCAGAAGGTGGTGAATTTGTGCAAGTCATTTGTCCTCCACAGTCTTCGGAGGCAATCATTGAACGGATTTAAGATAGATGCTTGATTAGTAAAAAGGATCAATTGTTATGGGGAGAAGGCAGGAAAATGGGGTTGAGAAAACTTTCAGCCATGGTCGAATGACAGAGCAGACTTGAAGGGCTGAATGGCTTAATTAGTCATAGAGATGTACAGCATAGAAAGGGACCCTTTGGTTCTTCTCCTATATTCTCTTATTATGCTTGAATTTGAGCTGGTGGAAATTGTAAAATCTGGAATTAAGAAGTCATTGTGACGGTGAAACTATTCTCGTCATAAAACAAAACCATTTGATTCATTAATGCCTTTTAGGGAAGGCAATCTGTCATCCCGATCTGAGATGAATTACATGTGAACTGAGACATACAGCAACATTGGCTGACTGTTATCAAGGGAGAGTTAAACAATCCTTGGATAAGCACATGGGTAGTGTAGGGGGAAATGGGCTTAGATTAGTTCACAGATCGAAGCAACATCAAGGGCCAAAGGGCCTGTTCTGTGCTGTATGTTTTAATACAGCAATACAGCCCTCCAAGCCTGTGCCGTCACACTTTGCCCTTCTACACTAAAACTCTCTTCACTTACATGATCTTTATCCCTCTATTCCCTTCCTTTTCATGTATTCATCCAAGTGCTTCTTGAATGCTGCTACTTGTCTGCTTCCACCACTTCCTCTGGCAATGTTCCAGGCATTCCAATCTTTGTATGAAAAACATGCCTCACACATCTCTTTTTAACATCCCCTGCCCTTCCCAGTCTGCCCGCTGCACCTTGTCCCCTCGTAATTGATTCCTTCCACCCTGGGAAAAAAAACTTTCCACTCTATTTATAGCATTCATAATCTTATAAGCTTCTATCAAGTCACCCCTCAACCTCCTGTGTTCTAGCAAAAAGAAACCCAGTCTATCCAATCTTTAGGAGTCCGAGATATAGAACATGGAAATAGGCCCTTCGATCAACTCGCCCATGCTGACCAGATACCCTAAATGAATCTAGTTACATTTGCCCATATCCCTCTAAACCCTTTGTATTGATATACCATCCAGATGCCTTTTAAAAAATGTTGTAATTGTACTAGCCTCCACCATTTCCTCTGGCAGCTCATTCCATACGTGCACCCATCTTGTGTGTGAAAGTTTTATCTAGGTCCCTTTCAAATCTTTTCCCTCTCACCTTAAACCTATGCCTTATAGCTTTGGACTCCCACTCTGGGAAAGGATCTTGTCTATTTACCCTACCCATACCCATCACGATTTTATAAACATTTACAAGGTCACGCCTCAGCTTCCGGAGCGTGAGGGAAAATAGCCCCAGTTTATTCTGTCTTTCCCTATAACTCAAACCCTTGAACCCTGGCAATATCCTTGAAAATCTTTTCTGAACCCTTTCAAGTTTCACAACATCCTTCCTATAGCAGTGAGACCAGAACTGCATGCAGTTTTCCAAAAGTGGCCTAACCTATGTCTTGTTCAGCCACAACATGACCTCCCACTTCCTATACTCAATGCACTGGCCAATACATACCAAATGCCTTCTTCGTTATTGCAACATTTAAAAGGTATCTGGATGGGTATATGAATAGGAATGGTTTAAGAGGGATATGGACCAAATGCTGCGACTGCACTTTCAAGAAACTATGAACCTGAACTCCAAGGTCTCTTTGTTCAGCAACACTCCAGAGGACCTTATCATTAAGTGTATAGGTCCTGCTCGGATTTGCTTTTCCAAAATGCAGCACCTAATTTATCTAAATTAAACTCTATCTGCCACTCCTGTGCCCAATGGCTGATCTGATCAAGATCCCATTTTACTCCGAAGTAACCTTCTTTGCTATCCTCTACACTTCCAATTTTGGTGTCATCTGCAAACTTACCAACCATACCTCCTATCTTCACATCCAAATCATGTATATAAAAATGACGAAAAGCAGTGGACCCAGCACAGATCCTTGTGGCACACCACTGGTCACAGGCCTCCAGTCTGAAAAGAAACCGTGCACCACTACCCTCTGGCTTCAATATTCACGCCACTTCTGCTTTCAAATAGCTAGTTCTTTCTGTATTCCATGTGATTGAACTTTGCTAACCATCCTACCTTGAGGAACCTTGTCAAACTCCTTACTGAAGTCCATATTGATCACGTCCACCTCTCTGCCCATGTCAATCCTCTTTGTTACTTCTTCATTAAACTCAATCAAGTTAATGAGATGCAATTTCTCACACACAAAGCCATGTTGACTATTCCTAATCAGGGATTAGGGATCCATAATTCTTCATAGCTTTAATCCCCCTTACCAGAAAATATCCTAGAAAACCTTTTCTGTACACTCTTCAAAGCATCCACATCCTTCTGATAGTGTGGCGACCACAAGTGCACTGCGAAATAGATCAACAAGCTGCATAGTTAAAGGATAATTAAGCATGGGCATCAAATGGTGCCCTTGCCAATGACCCTCATATCTGATGTAAGAATAAAGAAAAAACATTAAATCAAATTAATGGCAGACCAAGAGCCCAGAACAGCCCATTTATTAGCAGCTCACCAATCATTTGTAAATAAATAATTAATAATCATTTGAACAAGTTAAAATCTAGCATATGTAGGTGAGTGGGAATGGACAGTCGACTTTATTTTTTAAAAATTAATAGTGGAATAAAAGGAGACTTACCACTTTCAGTGTGTGGGCATCTTGGGCACTGAGAACAAAGTTTCTCCATTTTTAATTCTTACTTGGCTATTCACAATTCTGCACATAATCTCCTGCCCAAGGTGAGCAAATGCTCCTTGCTTAATGCTTGGAGTTACCTCACAGTGGGATCCATTAAGCATCCTTTGAGGGGCAGTGTGCAGTTCTGGCAGCACTAATATGGAGCTCCGGTGATGCCTAGTCTATTGAAGCTGCAGGCACAGCGTACCAGTAGCTCCAGAGGTTGGGAACTTTGTCCCCAGTGAGGAGAAGAAGTTTCACTCTCTGACCTTCAGATTAGCAGCAACAGATCATGATTGTGGAGCAAGCTGCTTACTAGTCAGTGAGCTCACTGCCATCTTTGCTTTTCAGGCCAGGCAGCAAGCAGCCTAATACTTTCTTCCCTCCTTCTCATTATTTTCTGATGTGGGTAGAAAATTGAGGACTGGAAGAGTTCAAGTTGAATGGAGGGTGTTTGATGGGAGATCAGCCAGCAAAGTATTGGTGACTTCAAGTCTAGAAATTACAAAGCCATTGATGATTTCAGTAAATTACCCAAAGCAAGGGTGGATAGAGAAACTATTGCAGAGGAACTTGCCTTTGTCACCAAGACAGACTGGAAGCTCCTGTCAGGAATAAATAAGATGCCATGGCATCAAAAGGTTGCGGTTAAGCCTAGGATAGAGAATGACCAGGGACAAGGATGGGATGAGTGAACAAAGAATTAAGCTTGCATCAAGGAGTAAAAAAGGTAACAGCTTCAGACTTTCCCACTATTTAGCTGGAAAAGGCACATCCAGGACCACATAGATGCTAGACAAGCAAAATCTGACAGAAGGACTTGAGAGGTGGTGACAGATAGAGTTGGGTTTTGTCAGCATATAAGTACAACCTGACATTATGCTTTTAGATAATGTTGCTAAGGGGCAGCATGTAGATGAGTAGTGGGGGGGGGGGGGGGGGGTGTTGAACAGAGTACATTCACAAAATTAAGAACAAGCTTTTCAACCCCTTTGTTTTACCAAATCAGCTGTGGCAATCCATTTCCTACTTTGCCAACTTATTTCATTATCTCATAAACCAAATAGATTCAATGGTTATGTTTAATAAAGCAAAGTTAAAAATCACAACACCAGGTGTATTTGGAAGGAGCAGCGATCTGAAAGCTAGTACTTCCAATGAACCCGTTGGACTACAACCCGAGACTGAGAAATTTTTAAACTTTGTCCACTCCAGTCCAACACCGGCACCTCCACATCATAAAAGGCAAGCATCAAGAAGGAAGGCAGCACAGTGGTTCAGTGGTTAGTACTGCTGCTTTGCAGTGCCAGAGACCTTGGTTTGATTCCACTCTCAGACCAGTGTGTGGAGTTTGCACGTTCTTCCTGTGTCTGCATGGGCTTTCTCCCACAGTCCAGGTTAGGTGGATTGGCTTTGCTAAATTCCCCATAGCCTGCACATTCCTGGACACCTATGTAGATTAACCACGGGAAGTGCAGGGTTATGGAGATAGGGTAGGGAGGTTGGGTCCTGGTGGGATGCTTTTCAGAGGGTTGGAGTGGACTCGATGGGCCAAATGGCCTGCTTCCACACTATAGGGATTCTATACTTAAGAGGGAAAGGGGAGATTAAGGGACGAAACCAAGGAAAGATAAATTTGATTTATTTTAAATTTGACTTTTAGAAGCTCCCCAAAACATTCCAAAATTGACAGAATGAGAACCCATTCTTGTAATATTTCTTATCAGAGAGGTGGATTGTCTATCATTAACACTAGCAATTTTTAAGTGTTGCTCATGGCTGTTATGCCAAGAAATTCTGTGGAAAGTTTAAATGGAGAATTAACTGACACTGCAAATTCCAATAAAAAAAAAAGCATCTTAGGATGTTGTCCTTGTGATGCGCAAGGCAGCATGGCAAACTTGACCCCAACTCTGGGATGTACCCCCTTAAACATGTGCCTGCTCATAAATGGTGAAATTATTTCAAGTTATTTAAACAAAACAGTTACGCACCAGAATGGGAAAAAACTTAATTCTAGTTTAACAATTTGAGCATGTTATTTCACTGCAAATCAACTAACATGACCCCAAATAAAACATGATACTGTCTTGTTGTGCTGAATAAAGATCAGAGTGTTAACACAAACTTGGTATGTAACCTCCAGATGAGCAAGGGGTTTCTTTTCGTACACGACACTATTAAAACACAAAAAAGTTAATAAAGGAACTTTGTGTACTGGTAATGACAATTCAAGTTATTACATTAATTAATCTGACAGAACTTGTGAAATGTTGATAGTTTGCTAGGTCTTTGATTTTAAGTTATTCTCCTTTTCTAAAGACAACAAATTAGTACAACATGCTGCATACTATAAGAAATGTGTTTGAATATTATAAACAAGTTATGTTGCCAAGCCCTCAATTCTGGGGATGAGCCAGTGTAACTATCAGTGTGCGTATGCAGGGTACAAGGTCAGACAAATTTACTTCCCTTCCCGTCATTACTTTCATTACTGTTGCAAATAGCTTACGTTCACTCTACAAGGCTGCAGTGACATTAAATCAATGATGAATGGATTAGAATTTGACCAGTTTCTAGGAATGGGAGAAACTAAGTTATCTGCTCAGTTATACATTTTGTGCAGAGTGTACTTTTAAGTATAAAACCATTTATAAATCTGATTTATAATCTCAGCATCCTACCAACTATGTGTGACAGATATGCATCAAACCCATTGGACAGGGGGAAGATTCCTATGATGCGCTTTTGCTAAATGGAACAATTCAGGACTAATAAATTCTGTCACAAGAGCCTCATAGGACGGTTATCAGGTATCATTAATTTCAGTAATGGTGACTTTTCTAAAGTTACAGTTCTCACTGATAATAATGGCAACATGCACCCATCTGCGTGATGCTACCATTACTTTCAGTTGTCAGGTAGTGTCTCCCACACTTGCAAGGGTTCTTAAAATCAGAGTTTTGAGCATCCCACTGTCTTCTTGCTTCATAAGAAATAGGAGCAGGAATAGGCCATCTGGCCCCATGAACCTGCTCCACCATTGAATAAGATTATGCCTGGTCTTTTCGTGGACTCAGCTCCACTTACCCACCTACTTATCACAACCCTTAACTCGCACACTGTTCAAAGATCTATCCATCCAATTACTTTATTATTCAGATAAATCCTCAGGTTTGTATCTTGCTTCCATCCTGGGAACATGTTCCAGCCAGTAAAATTACTTCTGTTAGGTGAGTGCCCACACACTTCGAATCAGAGAATCCCTACAGCATGGGAGCAGATCAGTCTGCCCATCGAGTCCACACTGACCCACCCCCTACCCTATCTAGAGGACCTAGTATTTCCCACGGTTAACGCACATAGCCTGCACATTGCTGGACACTAGGGGCAAATTAGCACAGCCAATCCACCAAACCTGCACATCTTTGGACTGTGCAAAAAGGAAACTGGAGCACCTGAAAGAAACCCACATAGACATGGGGAGAAGGTGCAAACACCACACAGGGTTGCTTGAGGCTAGAATCGAACCCACGTCCCTGAAGCTGTGAGGCAGCAGAGGTAACCACTAAGCCACCACGCTGCCCCAATTTGCCTTCAAAGTGGACAACTGCATTCATTATGTTCTCATATCACGTGTCCTGAATGTGCAAACAGGAAATGCAAGTTGTTGAATTTCCTTTCTTAATTGCTGCAAGTCATCCAAACAATTTAACTTTATTGAACAATAAATAATCCGAAAATATGCTGCAAATATAGACCTTATAAACCAACACATTTGTCCAAAGTATTCAGTACATGTTTCATGAAATAGTGAAAGGAGACTGTTGGATTCTTCTACTAGAGGGCATAGGTTTAGGGTGAGAGGGGGGAAAAGATATAAAAGAGACCTAAGGGGCACCTTTCTCACAGAGAGGGTGGTACGGGGATGGAATGAGCTGCCAGAGGAAGTGGAGGAGGCCGGCACAATTGCAACATTTAAGAGGCATTTGGATGAGTATATGAATAGGAAACTTTTGGAGGGATATGGGCTGGATGCTGGCAGGTGGGACTAGATTGGGTTGGACCGAAGGGTCTGTTTCCATGCTGTACATCTTTATGACTCTATGTAACAATGAAAGTATTAGAGGCAATTCATATGGTCATAGGCACACTATCTGTACATCCTCCCTAATTCTCAATGTTGACTTTCAACAGTCATTTAAGCCTGGATTCAAATTTTTGTTCTCCATTTACATGACTCGCAGCTTGAATCCAGAGCAGTTTTCCATTACATCCAATTTGCTCAGCAAGAAAATTACATAAAAGTTTAAGTGCAAAGTGCTATTATTTTCCACAGTTAATATCCCGTGTACAGAGAAAAACTCCGCTATCGATGAAACTTCCAGTTTTCTATTTTATTGCTGTAAAATCTCAAATTAACAGCTAGTTGCTAAAAAGCACAGCATGGTGGTTATTTTAATTCTTAAACTTTATTTCATAGCTTGTAAAATAAAACTAATTCCGCTTTCCATAAAATTGAAAAATCAAAGCATTTGTCAGAAATGGAAGATCACATTATATTGTAGTTTTGCACCACACTATAATTTAAAAAGTACAGTTCCCTTCACATTTTAAATTCAAGAAATATCAATTACACTGCACTTCCAATCTATAAAATAATTGGAAAGTGCATAGTGCAAAGCTCAGAATGGGAATACAAAAAGTTTTCATTTCACAAAAAATGTCCTTCCAGTCCAAAGACAAATGAACAGATTTGAAGTGATTGAAAATTCATAATGCAACCCTGAAAGCCATCATACTTTCAGTAATACATGATGAACTTTTCAAATAAATCATATGACTCAAAGTTACTGTCTGTACATTGCCCATGCAGTCAATTGCTATGCCAAACAAACTTTGGAAAGTACAACAGTAAGGGAGGTCTAATACATATTTTCTCAGACTACATGCGAACTTTGAAGTGCCCTGGAACCTTGCCTAAACCACAGCTTGGATTTCATGTCCCCATCTGCAGAATGAGAAAAAAAGGTCTACATGGCCAATTTCTGACCTCAAACAAGGGGAACCACTAAAAAGAATACTGAACATTGGCTGGAAGGGAACTGCTTGTGGAGTTCTCATTTTCAACTAGCTAAAGTCATGTGGAAGTATTTAGAAATAAAAAAGTCTCATTGGGAAACCATTGCCATATACCAAGAGAAAGACCCTTGTCAAAACACTGAAGGTCTTATTAAACTAACATGAATTGAATTGAATTTATGGTCACGTGTACTGAGGCACAGTGAAAAGCTTTGTCTTGCGAGCAATACAGGCAGATCACAGAATTAAGTAGCATAGATAAGTAAATAATAGTTAACCAGCGGCAAAATCAAAAACACATGTACAGGCGAATGCCAAGAGTTTGAGTGTCTATTCAGTATTCTAACAACAGTAGGGTAGAAACTGGTACGCTTGTTCAGGCTTCTGTACCTTCTCCCGATGGTAGAGGTCGTGGAAAAACATTGCCAGGATGGGATGGATCTTTGAGAATGCTGGCGGCCTTTTCTTGACAGTGGGCCTGGGGAGTAACATTATTTGTTTATAATACTATATTTTTTCCCCAATTTAACCTATTTTCCTAATCATCCTGTTCAGAGATTGCACAACACTACTGCACCATTCCTGTAATTTATAGTACTGTTTTCTTTAAGAGTGCATGCATCCAAAATTTTTCATCTAATTTTCATTTTAAAATCTTAACCAATACTACCATATTCCATGCATTTTTAATCTTAATGCTTTATTTTAAAAGCTGTTTCCACTTATTATTTTGAAAAGGCATTCCAAACCTCATCTTTCATTCCTTTTGACATAACCTTGCAAGTTATATTCTCTAGTTAATAATTCCCTGACCAGAAATGACTTCTACCAATGTCAAATTCAAATATGTCTATCAATGTTTTAACGAGTCCCTATTTCTCATAGCTATCACCCTAGCAAATCCCTATTTCTCAACTGCCTTAGAATCCTTCAAATAGAAGGTACAAATAAATGTGCATATCATCAGTGTAACTAATGATTTGTAGAAGTTTGTCACCTTTTGTGTTTTTAATCACCCCTCAAAGTAGAGCATGAGTATATTTCTTTTTAGATTTTTTTCAAAGTTAAAAAGTAGAGTACAGTTGGTTTGGCTGTAACTGGTGTTTCTTTTTCGATGCAAATTGGCTTTAATGTGATTGAAGAATTTAAACCGTGTTTTGTGAATGCAAATATTCCTTACCTGTATTGGCTTTAGCACAATTCCTGCCCCATTAGTTTAAATAGCACAGCTATTACATGATTTTCTTATAACGCAAGATCACACAAAAACAGAATTATCGTGTTATACCAGAACTGACTATTTGAAAGTGCAATTCTCTCATTCTTCTACTGCTTTCAAGTTTTACCATTTAATCTAGGTGGTGGATTTGGTGATCGGCAGTGAATGTTAATACTTGCACTTGTTCATAGCACCTTGGTTATAGGTGGCTGTGAAAGAAGGACAACTTAAGAGTTAACAAAAAGCTCGACAATTTTAACCTTCAAACATGGTGATTCATGTGCAGCATTTCACCCAAGGCTGTAACTCTACCAAGGTAGATCTCTGAAGTATGCTAGCACTCACCAAGCAGATGTAACTTTGCTGGCTGAAACACGTTCGCAGGACAGAAGACCTGCGCATTATCGAGTCTTTCTGTACAGCAAGTTTGCTGAGGCCAGATCAAGTTCCAATTCAAGGATAGCTTGAATAAATGGAAAGATGCCAATGACACTTGCTCCTAAGTTTCTGAATGAGCTTTTGCACTGAAAGTTGTCATCAGCTAACTATTGAAAAAAGTGCAGCATGTCATTATTTTAATCAATTGGTTCAGACATGCTCCCACACAACTTACAGGCAGGTGGGGCTTGAACCCAGATATTCTGGTTCAATGAAAGGGACACTACCACTGTGCCATAAGGCCTCCAGTCTGTGTAAGCAGAGCAAGCAACTGTGCAAAAATTTTTCAATCTGAATTATTTGTAAGCAGTGCAGAGTTGGAACCAGGGGTTTTAAATTTAAAAAAAAATCAGATGCAGAAAGAAAGAGAAAAAAAAAGAGGGAGAGAGAAGGGTAAAAAGGAACACCTTTTTAAAAATTAATATCACGGTGTAGATCAAGCACAAGTCAAATCACTTAACAATATGGTGTTTCTGTGGCTAATGCAAAAAAGACAATTGCCTGCATCCTTAATTAGGTTACATACAACAGCAAAGAAATGACACTAGAACTTTGCTTCATGCCTGAAAGTTAATCTTCAGTGCAAGAAAGTCTGTTTGATAATGATCAAAACTTACTACACTATTAAAAACAGACCAGGTCTATTGCTTTCTGGCAAGTTTAGCTTGTATCTACAATAGTTAAGTTCACACCGTTTTATGTATTTTCACAGAAAACGTTTTGACAAGGTGCCACCAGAAGACAATTTCAAAAAGAGGGCATCTCTGACAGCTATTTCTTGACTTGTGTTTAGCTGTATGTGCAATCAGTGTAAATACTGTCTTGAGTTCGACCACAAAAATCAAAAGACAGAAGCAGAAGTAGGCCATTTGTCTATCAATTCCATTTTGACACTCAGATCACGACTGACCTGATAACCCTCAATTCCATTTTCCTGCCTTTCCCCACAACTCGAGGGAACAGGATACATTGCATGTCACCACAGTGCAAAGTGGTATCAATGGAACAGATACAATGGAGCCTGAAATACAGGAAGAGTAGAATGGAATCGTTACAGGAAGCACAACATGAAGTGTAGTCTGAAGTAACATCCTGGTCTACTCGCTATCACAATTAAAGTTCCTCATTCTGCATAGGCCTTCCCATTCAATCGCACAAGGTGTAACATCTGCTATTTATCTGCATTAACTTCCTGCCTGTCCAAGGAGCTAAGCAAGCTTTCTAGGTAAAGCAATGTTTTACTTATACTTTTATCTAGCCTATCTATCCATTGTTCAAATCACAGTATCAATTTTATTGGTGAGACCAAATGCAGACTAGGTAATCACTTTGTGGAATATCCCCGATTCACCACTTGCTTATCGTTTCAATAACCCACTTTGCTCCAATGCTAACATTTCTGTCCTGGGACTTCGAGTGTTCCAGCAAAAAGCAATGGAAGCTAGAGGAATATCTCCTCATTTTCCACTGAAGCATCTATGACAGCTTCTATGGCTCGATATTAAGTTCCACAACTGGGTCAAAAACCTGGAACTTCCTCCCTAACAGCATTGTGGGTCTATCTACAGCAAATAGACTGCAGTGGTTCAAGGCAGCAACTCACCATCACTTCCTCAAGGAGAACAAGCAATGAGCAGTAAATGCGACTCAGCATGAGATCCACGTCCAAGTAAATAAAAACAAAACACTTCCAGAACATTACCTCTGTCCTCAAATTTTACTTTTTCTCCCTTCTTTATTGCATCTCCAACATTCAATCCCAGCAGCCTTCTTTGTTCAGAGCAAAGTTTAAAAGAAACAGACTGGATCCATGTTCTCCTTTTCAGAGCTAACATTTATACCACTTTACATCTCTACCTCACCACCATTAGCACTCATCCTTCAGCACTACCAGTGCTCCCCTTGGTGTTTGCTCTCGGCAATGTCACAAACTGTTCCACTCACTCCTCTTCTCCATCCTCGGCATAAAAGTCAACATTTTACGCCTTTTTACAAGCCTGGAGAGTTACACTGAACTCAAAACGTTAAGTGTTTTTCTCTCTATATAGATGCAGTCTGACCTGTCGAGCTTCTCCATCACTGCTTTTATTTCAGATTTGCATTATCCACAGTACTTACTTTTACAAGGAATCAGATAGTGAGCAACTCACTTTCTGATTCTCCAAACTATCCAACAGATAAAAAGGACAAAGACAGGAGTGTGAAGGAAAACTGTCCATTCATCTAAATGAGTGCAGTACCAACAAGGTGAACACTATCCAAGATCGACTGGCTCTACTTCCACAAACATTCAGTCCCTCCATCACCAATACTCAGTAACCATGACATGGAAGTGCCAGTATTGAACTAGGATGGACAAAGTTAAAAATCACAACACTAGATTATAGCCCAACAGACTTATTTGGAAGTACAAGCTTTCAGAGTGCTGCTCTTTCATCAGGTAGCTAGTGGAGCAGGATCACAGGACACAGAATTTACAGCAAAAGATCAGTTTCATACAACTGATGCAAAATATTGAACAAACCTAGACTGCTGTTAAGTCTTTCATCTTTTAGAATTCGATTCATTAATATGTAAATCCCAAAACTTCTTTCAAGTCGCATTCCCAAAATAAGTTAAGGTTTTATTAAACAAAAGGTGACATTTCAGCTCAGACAAGGCATTAAAAGGAAACTCAGTAACAGCAGCGTATATTGGATGCAAAGATGTATTGCAGAAGAAGTTTCCAAGGCCAAGTGAAGGCAATGGCTTAATGTTACCATGACACTATTCAAGCAGAAATGCAACTAATGTTCTGGGGACCTGGGTTTGAATCTGGAATTAAAAATCTACAGATGACCATGAAACCATTGTTGAACGCCAGAAAAACCCATCTGGCTCACTAATATCTTTCAGACTTGGAACTCTGCTATCCTCACCTGGTCTGGCATACATCTGACTCCAGAGTCATAGAAACATGGTTGACTTTCACTTGCCATCTGAAATGGCCAACCAAGCCATTTAGGTGTATCAACTGCTACAAAATCTCAACAAAGAAATGAAATTGGACAGACTACCTAGCAATAACCATGGTATCCTCCTGACTAACATCTGGGATCTTGTGCCAAAATTGGGAGAGCTGTCTTTTCTTGACTAATCAAGCAACAGCCTGACAGTTATACTCACGGCCTACAAACAATATCCCAGACACCAGCATCATCCCTGATTATGTCCTGCCCCACCAGCAGGATAGGCCCAGTAGAGGTGGTGGCACAGTAGTATACAATGGAGAGGTAATTCCCTTGGAAGTCCTCAACAAAAACTCTGGAACCCATGAAGTCTCATGGCTTCAGGTTAAACATGAGCAAGGAAACCTCCTTCTGATTACCATGTACCACCCTCCCTCAGCTGATAAATCAGTACCTCTTCCATGTTGAGCAACACTTGGAATAAAGTAGCAATGTTGCAAAATGTACTCTGAAATCCTCAACCAATGTCCACCACCAGGACTGGATTGACAGTAACACTCAATCAAACTGGTCGGGTCTTAAATGACCTTGTTACTAAACTGGATCTGCAACAGCTGGCGAGGGTACCAACATAAGGGAAAATAATATTTCGCTTCATCTACTGCAGATACACCTGACCACGACAGTGTCGTTAACACTTCACAAGCATCAACTGTGCTAAATGGGACAAACTTCAAACAGATTGTCAACTCAAGACTTGACATCCATGAGGTACTGTGGACCATCAACAGAACTGTACTCAAGCACCATCTGCAATCTCACAGCCTAATACAGAGGAATCTCGATTGTCCAAAGGACACGGGCAGGGAGTATTTTGTTTGGTTAATCGAATACCAGATAAATCAATGCTGGATTACGTAGTTTGCCACACATTAGGATCTTACAATCTTGTTCAGATAATCTTAAATTTGGTTGACCGAATGCTGGGTAATCGAGGTTCCTCTGTATATCGCCCTTCATCCATTACCATCAAGCCAGAGAATTAATCCTGGTTCAATGGAGAGTGAAGATGGACATGATGGAAGCAGCACCAGACTTACCTCAAAATAAGTGTTAACCTGATGAAGCTATCAAATAGTACTACTTGTGTACCAAACAGCCAATCACAGACAGAACGAAGTGATCCTACAAACAATAAATCAGATCCTAAAACTCTGCAGACTTGCAACATCAAGCCATGAATGCTGGTGGGCAATTAAACCACTGAAGGAGGCGGCTCCACAAATATGCCCATCTACAATGAGGGAGGAGCCCAGCACATCAGTGCAAAAGACAAATCAGAAGCATTTTCTGCAATCTTAGCCAGAAGTGCCAAATGAAGAATCCATTTATGCTACCTCCAGTGGTCCCCAGTATTATAGATGCCAGTCTTCTGCCAATTTGATTCACTCCATGTGATATCAGGAAATTGTTGGAGGCACTGGATACTGTAAACACTAATGGGCCCTGACAACATTCCAGCAATAGTACTGAAGACTTGTGCTCCAAAACATGTGCGTCATATCCCTGGCCAAGCTCTTCCAATACAGCTACAACACCTACTCAACGATGTGGAAAATTGTCCAGATAGGTCCATTGCCTTTTTATCAACCCTGAAAAGTCCTCCTCACTAACGTCTGGTAATAAATGCCAAAATTAGATGAACTTTCTCAGATTAGTCAAGCAACAGCCTGATATAGTCCATGCTGTCAGAATCGTACCTTACAGGCAATGTCCCAGTCACCACCACCACCACGA
Source organism: Chiloscyllium plagiosum (assembly GCF_037043375.1). NCBI lineage: Eukaryota > Metazoa > Chordata > Chondrichthyes > Orectolobiformes > Hemiscylliidae > Chiloscyllium > Chiloscyllium plagiosum. Next base: position 127,042,245 of record NW_028270142.1, on the reverse strand, counting down.
TTCCTGGATGTGCCCTGTACCACTGGCAGGAGAGACTCAGCAGAGATGGTGGCACAATGGTATACAATTGGGAGGGTATACTCTTGGCAGTGGACATTGAAACATCCCACCCACAGTAAGTTTTGCACCTTAAGTGTTGTTCAACATGGTGGAGTACTTATTTTTCAACCAAGGGAGAAAGATACAAGATAATCAGGAAGTTTCCTGGGCCAAGTTTCACCTGAAGCCATGAGACTTCATGGGGGTCCAGAGTGAATGTTGAGTCGTCCAAGGGCAATTCCCTCCCAACTGTATACCACTGTGCCACCATCTCTGCTGGGTCTCTCCTGCCAGTGGTACAGGGCACATCCAGGAATCGTGGTGGGTGGTGATGACTGGGACATTGCATGTAAAGTACGATTCTGACAGCATGGACTATATCAGGCTGTTGCTTGACTAATCTGAGAAAGTTCATCTAATTTTGGCATTTATTACCAGACGTTAGTGAGGAGGACTTTTCAGGGTTGATAAAAAGGCAATGGCAGGTGCAGGTTGAGCACCTAAGTTATTGCCAGGTGGTCTGTTTAGTTTCAGTTCTTCTTTTAAGACCCCATAGTGATTGATAAAATAGACGGGCTTGTAGACCATGTAAGAACACAGTTGAGAGTCAAGCACATTGCTATGCATCTGGAGTCACATGTAGGCCAGACCAGGTGAGGACAATAGATTTCCTTCCCTGAAGGACATCCGTTAGCCTGATAGGCTTTTCTAACAATCGATTATGGCTATTAGGTAAAAACAATGACTGCAGATGCTGGAAACCAGATTCTGGAGTAGAGTGGTGCTGGAAAAGCACAGCAGTTCAGGCAGCATCCGAGGAGCAGTAAAATCGACATTTCGGGCAAAAGCCCTTCATCAGGAATATAGAGTGCCTGAAGTGAGAGGAGGGTGGGGTGGGGAGAAAGTAGCATATAGAGTACAATAGGTGAGTGGGGGTAGGGATGAAGGTGATAGGTCAGGGAGGAGGGTGAGGGAAGGTAGCAAAGAGTACAATGGGTGGATGGGAGTGGGATGAAGGGGATAGGTCAGAGAGGAGGGTGGAAAAGAAGATAGGCCGGTAGGTCAGATCACGGGGACGGTGCTGAGCTGGAAGTTTGGAACTGGGGTGAGGTGGGGGAAGGGGAAATGAGGAAACTGGTGAAGTCCACATTGATGCCCTGGGGTTGAAGTGTTCCGAGGCGGAAGGTGAGGCATCTTCCTCCAGGCGTCGGGTGGTGAGGGAGCAGCGGTAAAGGAGGTCCAGGACCTCCATGTCCTCGGCTGAGCGGGAGGGAGAGTTGAAATGTTGGGCCACAGGGTGGTGTTATTGATTGGTGCGGGTGTCCCAGAGATGTTCCCTAAAGCGCTCTGCTAGGAGACGTCCAGTCTCCCCAATGTAGAGGAGACCGTATCGGGAGCAACGGATACAATAAATGATATTGGTGGATGTGCAGGTAAAACTTGATGTATGTGGAAGGCTCCTTTAGTGCCTTGGATGGAGGTGAGGGATGTGGTGTGGGCGTAGGTTTTGCAATTCCTGCAGTGGCAGGGGAAGGTGCCAGGACGGGAGGGAGGTGGTGTGGACCTGACCACGTAGTCACAGAGGGAACAGTCTTTGCGGAAGGCAGAAAGGGGTGGGGAGGGAAATATATCCCTGGTGGTGGGGTCCATTTGGAGGTGGTGGAAATGTCTGTGGATGATTTGGTTTATGCGAAGGTTGGTAGGGTGGAAGGTGAGCACCAGGGGGGGTCTGTCCTGGTTACGGTTGGAGGGGTGGGGTCTGAGGGCAGAGGTACGGGATGTGTGCGAGATGCGTTGGAGGGCATCTTTAACCACGTGGGAAGGGAAATTGCGGTCTCTAAAGAAGGAGGCCATCTGTGTGTTCTGTGGTGGAACTGGTCCTCCTGGGAGCAGATACAGCAGAGGTGGAGGAATTAGGAATAGGGGATGGCATTTTTGCAGAAGATAGGATGGGAAGAGGTGCAATCCAGGTAGCTGTGGGAGTTGGTGGGTTTGTAAAAAAAATGTCGGTGTCAAGTCGGTCGTCATTAATGGAGATGGAGAGGTCCAGGAAGGGGAGGGATGTGTCACAGATGGTCCAGGTGGGGTCATTAGTAGATCCTTAATTCCAAATTGGTTTTTTACTTGAAATTGAATTTCATTACCTACTGAGAAACATTAGCTGAGTTTCTGGATTAATAGCCTAGCGATAATACTACTATGCCATTATCTTCCCCCTAGGCCACTGCCTTCTCTTATAGTTCCCATCTGGAACTATATTTGCCATTCCTTCATGATCACTAGGTTAAAAATCCTGAAACACTCTTCCCAGCAGTACTTTGGGTAACACCACAGCGATTTATGAAGGGAGCATACCATTACCTTCCCAAAGGCATCTAGGGATAGACAATAAATGCTGATTCACTTAACTTGATGGTGAAACTGCCAGGGATTTTTTTTTTTAAAAAGCATACATGTGTGAAGAACAGATTTATTAAACAAGATATTTTAGGGTCAATTCATTATCCACAAATTAAAATCGGCAGAGTAGATACAGGGACGTATAGTACCTATCACAGTTGACCTTTCAGATCAGTGATTACAGCCCATCCATTTCCTGCTGGCTTTTTGTCATGCAACATAGTTAGTCACATTCTCTTGCTAAATCATAGAGATGTATCGCACAAAAAGACCCTTCGGCCCAATCGTCCATGCCGACCAGATATCCTAAGTTAATTTAGTCCCATTTGTCAGCATTTGGCCCATATACCTATACACCCTTCCTATTCACATACCCATCCAGATGCCTTTTAAAATGTTGTAATTGTACCAGCCTCCAGCAATTTCTCTGGCAGCTCATTCCAAATATGTATCATCCTCTGCGTGAAAACGTTGCCCTTCAAGCCCTTTTAAATCTCCCTCTCACCCTAAACCTATGTCCTCTAGTTGTTGACTCCCCCACCCTAGGGAAAAGACCATGTCTATTTACTCTATAAAGTCATGAGGGGCATGGATAAACTTCTATAAAGGTCACCCCTCAACTTGCAACACTTTAGGGAAAACAGCTCCAGCCTTTTCAGCCTCTCCAGATAGCTCAAACCCTCCAACCGGACAGCATCCTTGAAAATCTTTTCTGAACCATGTCTGTAGGAGTGAGACCAGAATCGCACACCATGTTCCAAAAGTGACCTAACCAATGGCCTGTTTAGCTGCAACTTGACCTCCCAACTCCTGTACTCAATACTCTGACCAATAAAGGAAAGCATACCAAACGCTGCCTTCACTATCCTATCTACCTGCGACTCCACTTTCAAGCAACTATGAATCTGCATCCCAAGATATCTTTGTTCAGCAACACTCCCCAGTTCCTTTGTATGAAATGTATAAGTCCTGCCCTGATTTGCCTTTCCAAAATGCAGCACCTTGCATTTATTACATTAAATTGCATCTACCACTCCTCAGCCTATTGAAGCATTTCAGTTTTATTCCCTCAAATGCTGACTGACCTTCCTTCTGAAATCATTCATCACTAAGCCATCCACTAACCTTGTTGGCAGGGAGTTCCAGCTAATTTGCACATATTGCCAAAACAAGTTCTTGCATCTCCCGCCAAAAGTCTTAAATTAGTATCTCCAAGCTGTGTAGCACATCTAACATAGGTTTAGATAATCTAAATGAAGAATCACCTGTCATAATTTTGTACCTCTATCAGAAATTCCTTCATCTCAAGAAGAACCATAACTTCTTTAACCTTGACAGCTTTGACTCTGTCTTAAGATCCTGAGTTTGAGCATAAAAAAGTTATTTGTGGAGTCTGCTGTTTATAACTAGGTTGCTGAGTTGTGGACATCACAATAGTGAAAATACCAATGAAAGTATTTCATTGGCTGTAAAAGGTGCATAAGGTCATGAAAAATCACTATGTAGGAACAACACTGTTTATTGACAATTCCATCATTTCTAGAAATGGTCTGGTAAATCTCTCATTCTTTGTGTGGTGACCAAACCAACCACAACATTCTGGTGTAACCAGAGCTTTGTTACAGTTAAGCACAACTTCGTTTGTATTCAGACTTCATAAGTAGACTCCGTATGTTTTGTTAACTACTTTCAATATAGCCTGCTACTTTCAAAGATAATGACGAAGCCCTTGCTGCATGCTCTTCAGAACTGTATCAATAAACATATATTGCCACTCTGTATCCCTTTTGCCAAAATACATCAGCTCACACTTATGCATGGAATTCCATCTGTCACTTGTCTACTCATCCTGCAACAGTCAACTTATATCATTCAGCATCTCATGGTTCTTTTCCATTCGAAATACAAAACAATTTATAATGCAGAATGTGTAACTGTAAAACAGGGACTAACTTTCATGAGGATGCTGTGGTTCAATTATTTTCCTACTACTTAACTATGCTTCACTAGTAGATTAGTTGCTTTTATTGCATGTACAATTTCATGAGCAATCATCTGGTACTAACACATTTTTCTTTGCGTCACATCTGCTGATTACAAACAGCATTATTTCAGCTGGGTTTGGAATCAGTGCACATAAAACCCTTTTTTTTTAAACTAAAATAATGGAAAGGTTTCCTTGATTACAACAGATACAGAATTTGTAACACATAAGCAGTTCCTCACATACTATGATGAGTCAACCTCACTCACAATATTACATGCAACAAAAAGCATTCTATCATACAAGAGAGATGTGTCGCATTTTTAAGTTTTGCTCAATGTTTTTCAGTTGTAGTTTTATCTTAACCATATAGATATTAAGACAACCAGAATGAATGGACCAACCATAACTTCAACACCTGTATTGTGTGATCAGCTCTACTCTTCAAAATGTTTTACACCAGCTGAATTAAATCAAACTTGACCCTCACAAAAAAGGTGAGAAAAGAGATGTTGAAATTTGATTATGTTCATTTGTTGGACTCAATAATACAATTGACATAATTTGAAACTGAAATAAAGTATACACACATACACACATATAACAGTACATCCTTTAGAATGGGAAATGCAATGTTGCAATGTGCTAGATGGTGGGAAAGGAAAACTACAACCAGTGGATTCAAGATTACAATATGAATAATTATATTTTTTAGCGACATAATTACTTAAACTGGTAATCAAGAGCAAAATTCGAAGATGCAAAAACTCTATATGACTAATTCTAAATAATAGTTTGCAGTTACAGATTGAGTCATCTCAAAATACAGAATAAAGCATACATGATGTTTGACATTGGAGTTTTAAAAAGTGATGCCACTGTATATGCAAATCATAGAATAGTCACAAAACAGAGGAGGCCATTCAGTTACAAGACCATAAGACAATAGGAGCAGAAGTAGTAGGCCATTCATCTCACCGAATCGGTTCACTATGCAGTGAGATCATGGCAGTCCTGATAATCCTCAATTCCATTTTCCTGCCTTTTCCTCATAGCCCTCAATTCCCTTGCACATTAAAAATCTGTCAGTCTATCTCAGCCTTAAACATACTTAATGACACTACCTCAACATCCCTCTGTGGTAAAGAACTTTACAGATTCACAACCCTTAAGAAATTAGCCCTCAAGCATGCTTTCTTTCAGTAAGTCATGCACAAGGACTTTCAGGTCCCTTTGTACATCAATGTTTACCAAATTTACACCATTTACCACCATTCTGTTTTTCCAAAGGAAGTGGATAATTACACATCTATCCACCTTATAGTTGCCACACATTAGATCACTCATCCAACTTTCTTCAAATCACCACAAAGCCCTTCTAACAAATCACTGCAGGCTTTCTTTAATTAATCCAATTTGTTAAAGTCCTAAATTATTAATTCTAAGCACTTTCCCACCAGAGGGGTTAAACTGGCTGACCCCATAGTTGCTTTAGTTTTGTGAAAGCTTACTCCTTGTTTAGAATAGATATTCTACATTTCCAATCCATAAGTCCTCCAGTTGTTGAGTTCTTGTGGCACAGTGGCAATGATCCTATCTCTAAACCAGGAGGTTCAGATTCATGTACCACCTGCTTTAGAGGTGTGTAATACAGATGAGCAGGTTGCTTAGGTAATATCACCTTCAGTACCATCTAGTATTTGAGCAGGACTGGAAGACCTCCTCACACCATACCCATTTCCTGAAAGGACGCCATTCCATTCTTACAGTTTCTGTCTTGGACTCATTGTGCTGATGATGCCACCTTCCCAGTCATGACATTCTTTCCTCAACCGAGGATTTCTTCCATCTTCCATCCTTCTGCAGTCACCCCTTCCCCCTAACAGTAGGGTGCCCCTTGCCCTCACTTTTTATCCCGGTAATCTCCACAATCAAAGGATTATCCTCTGTAATTTCTAACACCTCAAAATAAATCTTCCCCTCTCCTCCATTGTCAGCATTCTTCCTCCATTCCTAACACAATTCCTATATTCCACGTGACACACCATCTGCATTTGAGGGGGAAGGTAATACTTTCCACCTGCATTCTCTATCCTCAAAACACAGCTTGCATTTATTTCAATCCAGTCTACTGCACTCACTGCTCACAATACACAGTCTCATTTGCAACTGCCTTGCAGAACATCTCTTTTGCCCTTAGGAACGATACAGATTTTCCAGTTACTTGCTATTTCAATAAAACACCTTGATCTCATACTAACATTATTCTCCTGGTACTGAAATATTCCAACAATACACTCTAAGTGAAATGGAGGACTGCAGATGCTGGAGAGTCAAGAGTCAAAAAAAAAAAATGTGATGCTGGAAAAGCACAGCAGGTCAGTCAGCATCCAAACAGGAGAGTCGACATTTTGGGCATAAGCCCTTCCAATGACATTCTTAATGAAGGGCTTATGCCTGAAATGTCGACTCTCCTGCTCCACTTTTCCAGCACCACACCTTTCAACAATACATCCCGTAAACTGACTTCAATGGGAGTTGTTGGTTGGTTCGCTGAGCCGGTTGTTTTCGTTTGCCAACGTTTCATCCACCTACTGGGTGACATCTTCAGTGTTGTGTAGCCTCCGGATGAAGCGTTGTTCGGAGGCAAACGGGGGAGACGGCACGGTGGCACAGTGGTTAGCACTGCTGCCTCACAGCGCCAGAGACCCGGGTTCAATTCCCGCCTCAGGCGACTGACTGTGTGGTGTTTGCACGTTCTCCCAGTGTCTGCGTGGGTTTCCTCCGGGTGCTCCGGTTTCCTCCCACAGTCCAAAGATGTGCAGGTCAGGTGAATTGGCCATGCTAAATTGCCCGTAGTGTTAGGCAAGGGGTAAATGTAGGGGTATGGGTGGGTTGCGCTTCGGCGGGTCGGTGTGGACTTGTTGGGCCGAAAGGCCTGTTTCCACACTGTAAGTAATCTAATCTAATCTAATCTAATCTAATCTAACAAAATGTTTGCAAAGAAGAACGAACTGGCTCGACAAACTGACCAACAACTCAAACCACAGCCCAAGCTACAGATCTTCACAAGAACCTTAAATTGATTTCAAATTTCAGAGATTATTTCTTGTGTGTTACTGCTTCAGGAATTGTACTTTGTAACATTTCAGATAGTTTTCTCTTCACCCGATACAGATGTTTTCAAGGCATTCTTCTAGAAATGTTCAGCCTTTTCCATCAATATAAATCACATTTCACCATAACATTTCCATTAGACTGTTATTGGACATTTCTTCATGGATCCTTTTCCATGGATAACTTTTGTGCAAACCACATTTAACGCTTGAATGAAATGGCTGTTGCGGTTATGGCAGAGTCCCAAGGAGATTTAATACCATTTAGTACATTAAATAAAATAAAGGCTCAGAGTCACCTCAGCCCCACTGATTTTAATTTTCCTTGCTAGTTTCTACATCTTACTTAGAGCTTATTTGCCAATACTGGAATGTAAAAATTAGCATAAGGAGAAGCAGGTGTACACACATGGGGTTTACAGAGTCAGACGTAAATATCACAGAAACAGACCCTTCAGTCCAACTCGTCCATGCCAACCAAACACCCTAAACTATTCTAGACCCACCATTTGCCTGCATTTGGCCCAATTCCCTCTAAATCCCTCCTAATCATATACCCATCCATATGCCTTTTAAATGTTACAATTGTTTTAGCCTACTCTACTGTCTCTGGCAGCTTATTGTACAATGCACCATTCTCTGCATGGAAAAGTTTTCCTGCAGGTCCTTTTAAAATCTTTTCCCTCTCACCTTCAACCTATGCCCTCTAGTTTTGGACTCCCTCACACTAGGGAAAAAAAAGACTTTGGCTATGTACCCCTTCCTTCTCGAACGCTCCAGGGAAAAATGTCCCAGCCTATTTAGCCTCTCCATTTAAACGGACACTCCAGTCCCAGCAACACCCCTGTAAAGCTTTTCTGCATCCTCTCATCTTACCTATTGAAGGGTGACCAGAATTGTACATAGTATTCCAAAAGTGGTCTCACCAATGTCCTGACAGCCACAACATGACATCACAACTCCGATACTCCTTGTTCTTACCTATGAAGACAAGTGTGTCAAATGCCCATTTCAGAGGGCAGTTTATAGTCAATTGCTGTAGTTCTGGATTTACATGCAAGTCAGACCAAGTAATAACAGTTTTTGTTTTACAAAACCCAAGAGTGGTTGCATGACCACCAGATTTAATTCCAGAGCCTGTGTATTCAGTTGCATGTGGACCAAGCTGTTAGGCTAAATCACTTGGGATAAAAAATCTGGCTGAACAAAAGCAATATTACTAACCATTTAATCTAATCACTTCAAACAATGGACCAGAAATAAGGGCTCTTCAGCTTGCTGTGACTATATTTGGTAACTGGCCAAATGTTCTATAATCAGCAAGTTAATCCTCTATATTTAAGCACACTGCTTATCCAAGGTCAGTCAGGCTAGAAAGCCAATGTATGGCTAATGGGGAGAACTCAGTCTCTTTTTATGACCATTCCACAAGTGAGTACCTTTCTGCTCTGCTGACCACCTCTATTTTCCAGCAACAGTTTTCTAGTTGTTCCTATTATTTCAGGCTGCTTTAGCAGCAATAATACTGAAATATTAATAAATATGTCCTCGAGACAATTCAAATAAAATTCTTTTAAAAGTCAGTTGACTTGAAGGCAAAGTGTGCCCATCATGGTTCAAAGGTTGTCACTCTTGCCTACTGTCAGTGTACACTTTTATGTGGGAGAAATCAAGGACTGCAGATGCTGGAGATCAGAGTCAAGAGTGTAGTACTGGAAAAGCAAGCGGGTCAAGCAGCATCCGAGGAGCTAGAGAATCGAGGTTTCGAGCCATCCTGATGAAGGGAGAATGCCTGAAACGACGATTCTCAATCTCTTCTGACACTGCCTGACCCGCTGTGCTTTTCCAGCACTACACTACTCTGATCGCCAGCATCTGCAGTCCTCACCTTTCTCCCACATAAAAGTATACACAGTTGGAGGTGAATGGAGGCATGCAACTGTCCCCTCAAGCTGCTAAAAGGTTCCATAATATGACTTAAGAGAAGGACAGGGAGTTAGCTCTGTATTGTCAAACTATGTAAACCTTTTTTAGTGATGTTCATTAAGGTGATGTGGGCATTATCTCAATACTGTTGAAGGAGTCTTGCTGTTTCCAACATTAAAATTTGACAACTCTTCAAATATATATCATTAGCTGTAAAGCACCTTGGAACACCGATTCCTGAAGAAGGGCTTATGCCCAAAACGTCGATTCTCCTGTTCCTTTGATGCTGCCTGACCTGCTGCGCTTTTCCAGCAACACATTTTTAAGCTCTGATCTCCAGCATCTGCAGTCCTCGCTTTCTTCTACTTACACCCTGTCATAGCAAACTACACTACGTAAGTATAAGTTATCCTTTCCTCAAATTAGAAACACAGAATCCTAGAATGATTTCCAGAAGGAGACCATTCAGCTCAACTTGTTCATTTTGGCTACTTGCAAAAAAAGTCAACTAATCCCAATCTACCTCCTTTATTGCTGCAGTCCTGAATATTTTCTTTCAATCGGCTGGATACTAATCCTTATAAATGGAACCATTTAATTTATTTGATGTATTTCTCTTTTAGAAATAGGGTTAGTATGATGATTAAGGAGATGTTCACTCCATAAGGCCTTGTCAGTGCTTCACAATAGCAGCTTGTCAGACTCATTCTGTGTAATACGAAATCTGGACGTTACACTTTGTACAACTATTTCAGCATCACAGGAAAGTGTTTTGTTTTTCACTTCAAGCCACAGGCATAGACCCAATCTTCAGGTTGCATGCAATGCATTAGGCAACAAAATGTAAACATTTATGGAATTGTAAATAATCTGAAACAATACATCTGTCAGTGCTGATGTGAAAGCCAAAATTTGTTGGGTAAGACCATATAGCAAGAAAAGGAGCTGAATCAGTTTATTTGGCTTTCACTGATATAAATGTTATATTATCTAAACCAGCAGATTTGCACATCAGGAAGTTGTTACAAAGAAATGCCTGAATGTTAAGTCTCTTAGTGTTCAGTCGTATACCTCAACTTTCCTACACCAGAAATGTCACCTATTACATTATTAAAACTCTCATGCCATTAAAATGTTTGGAATTCCCTTTCTTGACAAGGGAGTATCAAGCCAAGGAAACCAATTCATAACCATAAAGTACTAGGCCTGGTTAAATTAAGTCGAGACGTGGAGGTGCTGGTGTTGGACTGGGCTGGACAAAATTTAAAAATCACGCAAGGCCAGGTTATACCCCAACGTGTTTATTTGGAAGTACTAGCTTTCAGAGCGCTGCTCCTTTATCAGGTAACTCAGTTACTTCAGGTTCATCAATTACCTGATGAAGGTGCAGCACTCTGAAAGCTAGTACTTCCAAATAAACCTGTTGGAATAGAACTTGGCTGAATGAAGAAAGCAAGGAAGGGTCAAATTAATATGACCAAACTTGTGTAAAGAACTGCATGGAAACAAGCAAATCTGTTAAAAACAATAGAGGAAAATGCAAAGGCAATGCTTAATGCATTATCCACGAGACAGCTCTTTTTAGAAACCTTAATTATTGAATCTTACTGATCTGTGAGAAGGCTGCATTGTTGGAAGGTACCAATAATTCCAGGCTCACTGGGATATGTAAAGGGTCAATATACTAATAGCTACCTCACTAATTTCTTGTAAATGGGCATTTCCAAGCTCTAATAAAAAAGGTCTGTTCATCTCAGCAAACTTTGGACACAGCTTTTACCATATTTGTTTCCTTAAAACTGCACTCAGGCTTCATTGTAAACACAAACTGTTCTTGTTTGGTACTTCTTTTCCATGAATACAAGAGGTTAAACAAGATAGATAAATAAGCATAAGACTACATATTAGAAATGTTCCTTTCATCTTTGACTGCACTAAAGCGATCTAGCTCTTGTTGAAAAAGCAATCTAAAATCTAGTCAATGGAATTTTTGACATTTTGCAAAAGATTAGATATGGTGCATGTAGACACCAACATGCATGCAGTAAAGCATAAACATGTATCAAAATCATCATATGGTTCCAAACCACAACAGGAAAAATTCTGTGCCAACGTAGGTTATACTTTGCGAGGAATGACATTACAGTGCCAATTTACAAATCATATCAATTGAAAAGAAATGTGCATAATACTAAACTGAGTGAAGTCTGCTGTCTTTGGAGAGTCTGAGAATAATTAAAGAGGCAGTTATTCTGGGTGTTTCTAGAGATAGCACAGTACCCAATGAAATGTAAATATTACCACTAGACGCTAAGGTAGCTGAATGTCTTAGCTCAAAATCTATAAACCAGTACATGAGTTTGGACTTGTCAATTTTGAATACAAGAATTAAGACCATATGGACATTCATATTCCAGTTACTTAGATTACAACAGTAGCTTCCACAACATTTGAACCTTGAGGCACAACTGGTAAATGACTTACATAAACACACCAGTACATTGGTAAATACTTACTCAGCTTAGTTCAGTTATAGGTAACAAGACATCTTTTGGAGGAGAGAATGTAAACTGTTGGTTTGAGTTCTCAAGCTTATCTGGATAAAGTTAATAAAACAAAGCTCTGAAATATGAATGTTGTTTTCTCACCAGATGCTGTAAGACCTGCTGCACTTCACCAGCAATTTCTGTTTTTGAATAAAGTTAATGGTCTGCTCTTTTCCAATACTTTTCTTTACAACCATATTACTTTCAAAAAGAAGCAATGTAACAAAGTTGTGGACTAAGAAGGGATAAACGTAGCTGGTATTCTCACTAATTATATAAATTTATTCAGGAACTCATTCGATATTGAACTTAAAGAAAACATGAAGACAGTGAGGGGCATTGCCCAACATTCATTCAAAATAAAAAAAAAATCACTGGTCAAGGTTTACTGCGATAAAAATTAAAACTGGAATTTAAACTGGTAAAACACAATTGTTATAATAGATCAAAGTTAATGTTTAGCTTGAACAAATAATAAAATTATTGAAGATGTCTACTAACTTTCCTTCTAACGCTGGAGAGGTAGGACCCAAAACCTGTCTGAAGACATTTTTAATTCATTCAAATGATTTAAAAAAGTGCTGCTGACCATGCTAGTATTCATTGTCCATCTCTAACTGTTGCTAAGGCTGTGCTGAGCTGTCTCCTTGAAATATTGAAGCTCATGTGGGGTAGCTTCACCCAGAGTGCCATTATGGAAAGAATTTAGGATTTTGACCCAGTGGCAGTGAAGGAACAGCAACATAACTCCAAATCAAGGTGGCACATGGCCTGCAAGGAATTTATAGGCTGTGACGTCCCCATCCATCAATCGACTTTTCCTTCTAGATGGTAGACGAGATGGGCTTGGAGGGTGTCTTAGTGAGTTGCAGCATCTTTTAGATGGCACATGCTTCAGTGGTAAAGAGTGCGAATACTGAAGGAGTTAGATTGGGTGATAATCAAGCCACCTGCTTTCTCCTGGAATGTATAGATTTTCTTTAATGCTGTTGGGAGGTGTACTCAGCCAGCCAAGTGGAAAGTATTCCATCACATTCCTACCTTATGCCTTTTAGACAGTGGTCAGGCTTCAAAGGAGACAAGAAGCAAGTTATTCACTACAAGAGTTGCCAATATTTGATCGCTCCAGTAGCCACAGTATTTATAGGTATTTTAATCAACCTGTCTCCGAATCATGTTTGGACATGTTATGACATAGGTCTGAAGAATTCAGTTCCTGGTCAGAGATAATATCCAGGTTGTTGATAGTGGGGAAATGCAGTGATAGCAATGTCATTGGCAAAGGCTGAATGCTCTCTCATTCTAGATGATGATTGCCTGACACTTGGGTCATGCAAACATTACCTTACACATCAGCTAAATCGGAATGCTGCCCTAGTGCTCAATTTTACCTGAGTCATTGTGCATGGTGCTGAATGTTTTGCAATCATTAGGGACATTCTTACCCAACTTTCCCTCCAAGCCACATGAAAGTGCAACCACTTCAAGGTTTCATGCACACACATTGATGTTGTCATGGGTTTGGAGCCTATGCAGTCAGTCAGTTATATTAAAAAAAGGGAAGCCCCCACCTGACCTTATGATGGAGTAAGGTAATTAATGAAGCAACTGAAGCTAATTGGGCCTAGGACACTATCTCCTACAGAGATTATCTACAGCTGAGATGACTGGCCTCCATCAAGCACAAACTTTTTCTTCGAGCGAGGTCATGACTCCAACCAGTGGGGAATTTTCTCACTGACTCCAGTTTTCCTTCTTTTAACTCCATTCTATAGATTTGCTCTCAACTGGAGCTAAATTCATAAAGGCTGAACTAGAGTGTTGGTCTGTCCCGATTATTGTCCTAACATTAAATTCAAATTGGTACCTTGACAGAGTGAGAGGTAAACTCCACTTCTGTATTCAGCATCATTATAGGAACCTCTATGTGAGCATAAACCAGCACATAACAAATAGGTTGAAAATAATTCTATGATACCAAACTACACTATTTGAATTACAATATCAAGCATTTTTAATGAATTAAAATTAATGCCATAAGATCATAAGACACAAGTGCAGAAAGTAGGTCCATCAGCTTATCAAGGTAGCTGGGCTTTTGCCCGAAACGTCGATTTTCCTGCTTCTTGGATACTGCCTGACCTGCTATGCTTTTCCAGCACCACTCTAATCTCGACTATCAGCTTATAAAGTCTGCTTTGTTATTCAATGAGATCATGAGCGCTGGTAACAACTCTACTGTTCTGCCTTTTCTCTATACCTTTTGATTCCCATACCAATTAAAAATCTCTCAGCTTTAAATATACTTAATGACCTTGTCTCAACAGCATTTGGTGGTACAGAATTCCAGTGACTCACTAGCCTCAATTTAGAGAAATTCACCCCTACCGCTGTTTTAAATGTACAATCCCTTATTGTGAGATGATGCCCTCTGGTCCCAAATTCTCCCACAAGGTAAAATGGCCTTTCTGTATCTATCCTGTCAAGTTCACAAAGACTCTGGTCTGCTTCAAGGTCACTCTCATTCTTCTAAATGCCATTGAGTTTAGGCCCAATCTACTCAACCTCTCTTCATAAGTAAGTCCCCCTATATGTGTGTTATCAGCCTCTTGAACTGCCTCCAACATCTTTCTTTAAAAAAGGCACCCAAAACTGTTCACAGTATTTCAGTTATGTCTGACCAGTGCCATAGCAGAGCCTTCTACTTATGTATGCCGTTCCATTTGAAATAAAAGGCAACATTCCAATTCCCTTTTCTACTCCCTGCTGAAATTCGAGGCTAACTTTTTGTGATTTATGCAAGAGGACTCCGAAATCCATCTATTCTAAAGCTTTCTGCAATCCTTCTCCATTTAAATAATATTCAGATCCTCGATGCTCCCTGTCAAAATGCATAACCTCACACTTTCCCACATTATATTTCACTTGCCAAGTTTGTGGCCTCTTAGTAATCCCGTCTGCAGACCCGGTGTCATCCTCACCACTTACCTTCCTATCTATTTTGGTGTCATCTGCAAGCTCAGCTATAATACAATCACTTTCCTTAAAGAGGTATTAACATACATTAAATAGTTGTGGCCCCACACTGATCTCTAAGGAACTTCACTAGTTAAAAGGTTGTCATTCTGAAAATGCCCTTATCCCAACTCCATCTTCTATTGGTTAGCCAGCTTCTCTCCATGCTAATATACTTCCTTCAACACCTTGGGTTCTTGTTAAGGAGTCAAATGTGTGCTACCTTATCAAATGGCTTCTGAAAATTTAAATATATTACATCCTTTATTTATCCTGCTTACTCTAACATTTTTCAGGCATGATTTCTCCTCAACAAGTTATGCTAACTTTGCTTGAGTACACAATGTATTTTTAAATGCTCTATTATATCCTTTATAACAGACTAACAGACAAAGCTAACTGACCTAATTGACTTATAATTAGGTGTTTTTTTTTGTCTCTTTCTCTTTTTGAAAGGAAGATTTTATACTGGCAGTTTTCCAATCATTTGGGACTTATCTAGTGCTAAGGATTTCTGGAAGATTAATACCAGTGTATTCCACTATTTCTGTTGCTACTTCCTTTAATATCATAGGATGCATCGCATCAAGACCATGGAACTTATCAGTGTTTAGCCCCCGCTGCTTTCTTTCAGACCTCTTCCTCTGGTGACAGTTACTGTATTAATTTTCTCTTCTCCTTTTGCCCACTGATTTAGTCATTTTAGAATACCATTAGCATTTTCTACTGTCAAACAGATCCAAAGTACAGTATTTATTCATAACCATTTCCTGATTCCCCATTATTATTCCACAGCTTCACTGCCCAAAAGGCCTTAATTTGATTCAATTTGTTGTCACATATCATGCTGTTACAGAAGTACAGTGAAAATATACTTGCCAGCACCATCTTAAAATAGAAAAAAACCAAAGCACAAAATATAAAAGCATAAAAATTGAGATAAAGAAACAGTGTTCAACTTTACAGGTCTTCTTGTTAAGTGCTTTGTCCTGGACATGGGCCTGGTGCCCAGAATAGAGTCCCTTTTACCACACCACTGCCGCTCGAATGAAAGTCGCTACACTTCGGTGCCATCGCCGCTCTACTGATGCCATCACCATTATGAAGCCTCATTGGACCTCGCCAATGCAGAACTAAAGTTGAACATCAGAGAGCAGATTAGGAGGGGGAAGTTCAGTTTTTAATCAAAGATTCATGTTTAAATGTAACAAATGCTAGAGGGTATGCATTCAAGTCAGGCAAGCATAGACCTAGGTTAGATATCAAGAAAACAGTATGGTGGCTCAGTGGTTAGCACTGCTGCCTCACAGCATCAGGGACCCGGGTTTGATTCCAGCGTCGGGCAACTGTCTGTGTGGAGTTTGCACATTCTCCCAGTGTCTACGTCGGTTTACTCTGGTTTTCGCCCACAATCTAAAGATGTGCAGGTTAGGTGAATTGGCCATGCTAAATTGCCCATAATGTTTAGTAATGTGCAGGTTAGGTGCATTTGTCAGGATAAATATAATCGGGTAGAGGAATGCATCTGGGTGGGTTACTCGTCAGAGGGCCAGTGTGGCCTTGATTGGCTGAAGGGCCTGTTTCCACACTGTATGGATTCTATGAAAACCTCTTCATTAACAGTCAACCATTTGTGACGCAAGTTATTTTTTGACCTGGTCTGTGTGAGCACTCTCATATTCAGCCCTATAGACGTGGAAGAACTATTTTTACTGTGACTTGAGCATCTTTGCCCATGTAACTTCCTTCACCCCAATGGCAGACACACTCAGCTCACCCTTTTTTGGTTCAAGTGCTCGAAATTCCAAGATCAGCTTCAGCAAAGAACATACTTTGCAGCGCTAGAATACACTATAATTATACATTATTACATCAGTGTCTCATTTCTATAGTCATATACACAGCAGCATTTACTTAAGAACAAACTGTGCCAGTCCTATTGTGCTTTAAACCAATTCAATTGTAGCTGAATTCCACCCAATTTATTTTACTGACTTCCTGACCCTTGAAACTATTTTAGCAATATCAATTTCATATCATCATCCAACACCACTTAACTTTCGTCAGTTATATTACGTGATATTCCCACGATCCTAACTTAATGGGAACGAATGGTCCTTAAAAAAAGAGGAAAATTGCATAATGCCACAACATTCCAAGGTAAAAAGTAATTTTAAAAAAAGAAAATGTTCAACTAATGAATTAATCATCAATTCAATCCAACACGGAATGCTTCTGATCTGGCATATACAGTTCCATACAGCAAATATATTTGCTTGTACCAATGTTAGCTTGCCAGCTGTGTTCTTATTTCTCCCCTGGCAGTTATTAAAATGTTGAACACATTTCTCTTTTCCATATCTTTTGTACTGTGTTAGACACCTCTCTTTGTCAAAGCCAAGTGCAATTCAATCACAATGCTTAAGAATGTGCAGCATTGCACTATTATTTTGCAATGGTTAATTGCGCAGCGCAAAGTTGCCCAGTTGAAAAGAACAACATTGATAAATTAAATGAAGTCAGTCTTAAGGAACTATATTATAATTCACTTCTACATCCCATCCACTGATTTTTTCTCATTTGATGATTAGAAATAATTTGCATTTAAAAGTTTCACAACTTCAGAAATTCTCAAAGTGCTTACTGCCATTGAATTATTCTTAAGGAATAAATCATTGTTGCTATGTGGACAAATTTAGCAGACAATTTTCACATTACAAGTCCAACAGTAAGATGAATGACCAGATAATCTGTTTAATATTGCTGTCACGTGTAGAATATCCTTAGACTTCTTTATCATCAAGAGCAAGATCATCTCTTGCCCTTACAAAGCCAAAGCTCCACCTTGCACTAATCACATATCTTTATTCACTCTCATCAGTTTGGTATCTATTATTTTCATAATTCTGAGCTAGAATTGCTATAGTTAGATTTTCACACTTTTAACAGAATTGGAAAAACATTACTTGCACTCATTATTCTCAACTTCTCTAATCATGGTCAATTGTGCTATTCCCATCTGACAACCTCCTGTCCTGTCAAGTTTAGTTGGGCCATTCTTCCAGCCCCAAGCTCCACTTGGAGTGCCTCCTTTTATACCATTAAGGATGAGGTTTCTAAATTCTTGGAAGAGCAGAGTCTGATTAGAACAAGTCAACATGGATTTAGTAAAGGGAGGTCATGCCTGACAAACCTGTTGGAATTTTTTGAAGAGGTAACAAGTAGGTTAGACGAGGGAAACCCAGTGGATGTGGTCTATTTAGACTTTCAAAAGGCCTTTGATAAGGTGCCACACGGGAGGCTGCTGAGCAAGGTGAGGGCCCATGGTGTTCGAGGTGAGCTGCTGGGATGGATTGAGGATTGGCTGTCTAACAGAAGGCAGAGAGTTGGGATAAAAGGTTCTTTTTCAGAATGGTAGTCGGTGACGAGCGGTGTCCCGCAGGGTTCGGTGCTGGGGCCACAGCTGTTCGCATTATATATTAATGATTTGGATGAGGGAACCGGGGGCATTCTAGCGAAGTTTGCCGATGATACGAAGTTAGGTGGACAGGCAGGTAGTACTGAGGAAGTGGGGAGGCTACAGAAGGATCTAGACAGGTTGGGAGAGTGGTCCAGGAAATGGCTGATGGAATTTAACGTGAGCAAGTGCAAGGTCTTGCACTTTGGCAAAAAGAATAAAAGCATAGACTACTTTCTAAATGGTGAGAAAATTAATAAAGCCAAAGCACAAAGGGATCTGGGAGTGCTAGTCGAGGATTCTCTAAAGGTAAACATGCAGGTTGAGTCCGTGATTAAGAAAGCAAATGCAATGTTGTCTCTTATCTCAAGAGGGTTGGAATATAAAAGCAGAGATGTACTACTAAGACTTTATAAAGCTCTGGTTAGGCCCCATTTGGAGTACTGTGTCCAGTTTTGGTCCCCACACCTCAGGAAGGACATACTGGCACTGGAACGTGTCCAGCGGAGATTCACACGGATGATCCCTGGAATGACAGGTCTAACATATGAGGAATGGCTGAGGATACTGGGATTGTATTCGTTGGAGTTTAGAAGATTAAGGGGAGACTTAATAGAGACGTACAAAATAATATATGGCTTGGAAAAGGTGGATGCTAGGAAATTGTTTCCGTTAGACGAGGAGACTAGGACCCGTGGATACAGCCTTAGAATTAGAGGGGGTCATTTCAGAACAGAAATGCGGAGACATTTCTTCAGCCAGAGAGTGGTGGGCCTGTGGAATTCATTGCCACGGAGTGCAGTTGAAGCCGGGACGCTAAATGTCTTCAAGGCCGAGATTGATAGATTCTTGTTGTCTAGAGGAATTATGGGCTACGGGGAGAACGCTGGTAAGTGGAGCTGAAATGCGCATCAGCCATGATTGAATGGCAGAGTGGACTCGATGGGCCGAATGGCCTTACTTCCACTCCTATGTCTTATACTAACAACATTGCTAAACAGGTAAATTAGAAAATATCTAGATGAGGGAATGAAATCTAAGCAACTAAACTTTCAGATGACAAAGATAGTCTGGGAAAAAAAAAATCATTAAAACAGAAAAAGTGTTCGAGAAATTCAGCAGGCCTAACAGCGTCTGAGGAAGAAGTTAGTTAATATTTCAAGTCTACAAACTTCTGAAGTCATATTTGACTCAAAACATTAACACTTTCTTCCTCTATTGTCTCTCCTAGGTGCTGCCAGATCTGCTGAGTTTCTTCAGCAGTTTGTTTTTTTATTTGAAACAATATCTGTTTTACTTAGGTTGTAAAAGTATGTTGCAGAATGATTACGAGGAGGTTGCAGGCTAAAATGATAGGTGGGTGAGTGGGCAAACATATGGAAAACATTTTATTATGCGAAAGTGAAAAGACAAAGTTTGTGGAATTCTTTGGCAGAGAGGGATGTAAATGTTCCTGTGCATGAGTCACAAAAAAAATTACCATATATTCTCACGTAAAAGTAGATCTTTTTTTGGCCAAAAAATCTTGTATTTTCCATACATCGCGGGTAAACGTTGATCCTACAATATCACATTATAAACCTCTTACAAAAGAAACTGCATGTTCCTATTAACCCACTTAAATAAAATCACATTCATTCCGGTAACTCAACTCATCGCTCTTTGTTTACTATATTGAGTCTCCTATATTGAGTCTCCATTCATTCCTCTACTTATCCCACTTGGTTTACTACAACATGTTTTGATTCATCCATTCAGACTGGTACTAAGTCTATTGGTACTTATTGCACTTTGTTCACTATATATCTAAAAGTTAATACCATTGAAAAGATAATCATTTTAATTGTACCATTATATCTGAATAGAAGTGAGATATATTAGCCACAAATATCTTTAATTTTTGACAAATGTGTTAATGCTGCTAATGTTCATAACATGAAAATAAACGGGAGGGAAACGGAAGACTTTGGCGGGAACGTTCAAGACACTTTTACATTCAGAATTTAAGTGTTTCACTAAGTATGCCATTATACCAGGCCATGATGGTATTGAACAGTGTGATTTTGCAGGATTGCAATGAATCTTTGACAGGTTAAATTTTTGTACTGGTATGTATAAATAAAATTTACTGCCAATAATTCATTCTTGTTTCTCTTGCTTTTATTCAATAATTAACTGTACCATAATTCACTGTGTTTTTCTTCTTTACCCAGGATTAGTTAAGCAATCAAATCGACTTCTGCTAATAATATGGTATTTCAAACTGCAGTATGAACTTCAACCCTTCAAAACTACTGCCAGTGTAATAATTGATGCTATAAATTGAACCTTTATTGTCTAAAAAAAATTTGACTTTCACACGAGTATATATGGTAGTAAGCAGATACAGCAAAGGGTTCCATTAGCACTCTGAGGAGAGTAAGTTGACTTAAAAGCAATGATATTGTGCTTCAGTTATTGAGGGGATTGATGAGATGACATCTCAAATACTGCATTCAGTTTTGGTGTCCTTATTTAAGGAAGAATGTAAAACATGTTGGAGATAGTTTAAAAGGAGGATTATTAGATTAGTGTAGGAGCAAATTACAGCAGATGCTGGAATCTATACTGAAAATAACAAATGCTGGAAATCTAACTGTTCTCGAAAGCAAGCATTGTTTCCACATCAGGGGAAAGTGAGAACTGCAGATGCTGGAGATCAGCGTCGAGAGTGTGGTGTTGGAAAGCACAGTAGGTCAGGCAGCTTCCGAGAAGCAGGAGCATTGACGTTTTGGGTATAAGCCCTTCATCAGGAATGAGGCTTGTGGGCCAGTGAGGATGAGAGATAAATTGGAGGAAGGTAGCTGGGAATGTGCTGGGTAGATTAAGGTGGGGGTGGAAGTGAGAGGTTAGAAGGCAGGGTTGAGTGGATGGGTGGGAAGGAAGATGGACAGGTAGGACTAGTCAAGGGGGCAGTGTCAAGTTGGAGACTTGGGACTGGGATATGGAGGGGGGGGGGGGAAAAGAGAGAATGAGGAAACTGGTGAAATCCACATTGAACCAGTGTGGTTACCGGAAGATGGTTGGTGGTCTTCCTGTTCTCTCAAACCATCTGAAAATGGGGTCCTGTCTCCCCGATCTGGGGAGGGGGTGTATGGGCGGAGGTTTTGCACTTTGTTTGGTGGCAGAGGAAGGTGCTGGGGGTTGATAGGGGGACACTGATCTGACGAGAGTGTCACGGAGGGAATGGTCTCTCTGGAATGCAGATATGAGTAGGGATGGAAATATATTCCTTGTGGTGGGGTCTGTTTGCAAGTGGCAGAAATGGCAGAGGATGATGCAATGTATGCGGAGGTTGTGAGATGGAAGTTGAGGACCGGGGGTTCTGTCCTTGTTGTGATTGGAGGAGTGAGCTTCAAGGGTGGAGGGGCGGGAAGTGGAGGAAATGCATTGTAGGGCACTGTCAACCACGTGGGAGGGGAAATTGCAGTCTTTGAAGAAGGCAGCCATCTGGGATATTCTGTGGTGGTAATGGTCTTCCTGGGAGCAGATGCAGCGGAGGAATGGAGAATAAGAGATAGAATTTTTACGGTAGGTGGGGTGGGAGGAAGCGTAGTTTAAGTAGCTGTGGGGGTCAGTGGGTTTGTGGTAAATGTCAGTGTTTAGTCGGTCACTGGAGATGGAAAAAGCCCAGCCTGTTCAATCTATCATAATACGAAAACAACAAATACTAGAACTCACAGCGAGAGCAAACTAACGTTGAGTCTAGATGACTCTTCAGAGCTCTGATGGACATTCATCTGGACTCAAAACGTTAGCTTGCTCTTTCTACATGGATGCTGTCTGACTCGCTGTGATCTTCAACATTTGTTGTTTTCTTTACTAGATTAAATTGGCTTATGATAGCTGGAACAGGCTGGGCTTTTTCATTTCCCCCAAACACGAGTTTAGAAGAGTGAGGAATGACTTGACTGAAGTACAGGCTTGGAAAGGTTGATGTGGAAATGATGCTTCCTTTTGAGGACAGTTAGATATAGACTGATTCCCTTGACTAACTACAGTCGAGGAAGTTATGGGAATGGGGTGGTTGGTTGTTGCAGATAGTAGAGATTTCAGAACAGATGAACCATGATCTCAGTGAATGGTAGAGCCGGCATGATGAACTGAATAGCCTGACAAGAGGTATAGTTAGTACGTTTGCAGATGATACCAAATTGGGGGCACAGTGGACAGCAAAGAAGATTATCTCAAATTAAAACAGGATCTTGATCAGAGGAGCTAATGGTTGAGAAGTGGCAGATGGAGTTTAAATTGGGAAAAGCAAATCTTAGCAGGATTTATACACTTAATGGCAAGGTCTAGGGAGTGTTGCTGAACAAAGAGAACTTGGAGTGCAGGTTCATAGCTCCTTGAAAATGGAGTTGCTGGTAGATAGGATAGTGAAGGCGGCGTTTGGTATGCTTTCCTTTATTGGTCAAAGTATTGAGTACAGGAGTCGGGAGGTCATGTTGCAGCTGTACAGGACATTGGTTAGGCAACTTTTGGAACATTGCATGCAATTCTGGTGTCCTTCCTATCAGAAAGATGTTGTGAAACTTGAAAGGGTTCAGAAAAGACTTACAAGGATGTTGCCAGGGTTGGAGGATTTGAGCTATTGGGACAGGTTGAAGAGGCTGGGGCTGTTTTCCTTGGAGCTTCAGAGGCTGAGGGTTGACCTTAAAGAGGCTTATAAAATCATGAGGGGCATAGATAGGATAAATAGACAAAGTCTTTTCCCTGCGGAGAGGGAGCCCAGAACTAGAGAGCATAGGTTTAGGGTGAGAGGGGAAGGATATAAAACAGACCTAAGGAGTAACATTTTCATGCAGATGGTGGTATGTGAATGGAATGAGCTACCAGAGGAAGTGGTGGAGGCTGGTACAATTGCAACATTTAAAAGGCATCTGGATGGGTATATGAATAGGAAGGATTTGGAGGGATATGGGCCAGGTGCTTGCAGGTGGGACTAGATTGGGCTGGGATATCTGGTCGGCATAGACGAGTTGGACCAAAGGGTCTGTTTCCATGCTGTACATTTCTATGACTCTACAACATGTACATTGAAGTTGGAAAATCAGGGGTGTTTTTTATATAACAATGACCAGTTACAGTAAATGAAGCAAACTCAGCTCTAATATTGAATTCAACTATAAATACACCACTTTGTCCCTTCCAAAGATATAAAAATTGGCACACACTTCTTCAGTTTAGAGGGTGAACAAGTGACCTTCTCCCAGGGCCGCTGCCAATTCCACTCTGTAACAAGTCAGTATGACAATCTACTGACCCATTCAAAATTGTGACAGAATATATTTGAAAATTTAAAATAACATTAAAACACTTTGTAGACATTCAAACGATCTTCAAAACAGTCACTTCCAAAATTCTCACAACCATGTCATTTCTAAACACTATTTCATTTATTTTCATTAAAAAACTATATTCCAATTTTTAAGATTACCAATGCTGAATATTTTAAAAGGAAAGTTTCTGCAGCATTTTCTTTACCAGATGAACAAAAACCCTAATCTCCAAATTAAGCAAATTAAAGATTCAAATCATAAACATGCTTCAAATGATTTTTAAAATCACAAACAAGCCATTTAAGAAAAAATGGTAGAAAGTCCACTTTAAAAAAAACAAAGGAACTGCAGAGGCTGGAAATTAGAAACAAAAACAGAAATTGCTGGAAAAGCACTGCAGGTCTGGCAGCATTTGCAGATAGAAATCAGACTTAACCTTTTGGTTCCAGAAATTCTGATTTCTCTCCACAGATGCTGCATGGCCTGCTGAGTTTTCTTTTCAGCCATTTCTGCTTTTGCTATGGAAAACCAGCTTGTTGCATGTAAGGATACTTCCCCCTATTCCCAACTCTGAAAACGGTATGTCATGAAATAGGCAAACAAGAAAGCCAGAATTGTGTGTGAATTAAAACTATAATATTTCCTCCATTCAAGCCTCACCTTAAGTGCATCACAAAGATGCAAACAGACTTCCCAATATTCAGGCAGGTGAATGCATTGCTGAAGACTGGAGTGTAACCAAATTTCCAAATCTTCAAAAAGCTTTTGTATAGCCACAAATCCTACAAGTAGTGGTAGGAGAGCTAAATGACAGAACTGAACATAAAAAAGTGATCATTCAGAAATAAAATGTAGGAAAGAGGTGGAAGACATGCACTGCATTGAATCCTCTGACACAAATGATAAAGGGCTTTGGGACTCCTCAAAAGCACCAGAATCTAAATGCAGTTTTTCTTTTCACAGTGCAACCTCGTGAGAGTAGAGCCCTCTGTGTAGATTTCCTTCAGAGAACATATGTAACATTATCGTAACCTTTCTTAAAATATTTAAAAACAAAACATACAACAGAATAGATTACAAAGCGGGTAGACACCTGCACAGTGTGCTCGGAGAAGGGAAGAGGCTAAGAATGAGGGGGGGGGGGGGGAACTCCCATTTGCTTCGAAGAGTTCAAAAGCACGAGAAAGAGACAGAGACACACACAAAGGAAAGGAGCAGCCACATACTCAAGATGGGATCTCGACAGGGAGGTGAAAACACCGGCCTTCCTCGCTTGATAAAGTGGCCGCCAACACCACCGGCCGAAATAATAACACGAAAAATAATAATATGTTTTTGACCGGTTGAAACTTCGATTGAAAATAACAAAAGAAACTGAAAGGCTCACCGGAGAAGCTAAAAAAGGGAAGGTGGTGTGGAGGGAGGAGGGTGGGGAAGGGTTACATTGGGTCGTGAATGTTAAGTTTCTCCAGCAGAGTCGGGATAATGAAGGGTTCGTTACTCACTGCGCGACGCCTATTCATTTAAAGCCGGAGTAGTACAGGATGGTGATGGCGGTGAGGAACACCTCCTGACATTCACTCACACTCTCTGTGTGTGTGTGTGTGTGTCTGCCTCCTCCTAACCCAGGGCCGGCGTTACCATGTGTTCCAGCCGCCGTCGCTAGGGGACATCAGCGTCAGGTCATAGGTCAACCCTAAGGTGTTGGGGCAGGGAGGCAAAATTAATCACAAAAATAAATAACAGACAAAAGTAACACGCCCATTCAGTCTAATCTTGAAACAATGCGCCTTTTTTAAAAAAAAACAAAATTCCGTTTTGGTTTTGCCTTGCCCTTCCCTTATTTGGGTCATGTTTGCCCCTTGCGTCATTTCCGCTATCTATATTTCCCGCCAATCTTTCTCGACCATCTGCCATGGGTTTGTTTCCCATGTCCATTCGATGTGTCAGATACATGGCTTATATTTTTCCAATTTATATTGAGAGGAAACGCATCTATTTAAAGTGTGTTTAGCAAGTGTTTGGTAGCTATCTTGATGAAAAACGTTGGAGATCTGAAATAAAAACAGGAAGTGTTGGAGAAACTCTTCCTATCTGTGCAGGGAGAGAAATGGTGTTAATGTTTTGATTCTAAAGACTCATAAAAGAAAGAACTGTAGACATTGGGAAGCTGAAATGAAAACAGAAATTGCTTGAAAAACTCAGCAGATTGGACTCAAAATGTTAGCTCTGCTTTCTAAAGGCTTATACCCAAAACGTCAAATCACCCGTTCCTCAGATGCTGCCTGACCTGCTATGCTTTTCCAGTACTACACTCTAGACACTAATCTCCAGCATCTGCAGTCCTCACTTTGGAGTATAGAGTTGTACAACATGGAAACAAACCCTTAGCCTCACCTGCCAACCCTTGGCCCATTTCTCTCCAAACATTTCCTGTTCATATACCCATCCAGATGCCTTTTCAATGTTGTAATTGTGCTAGCCTCCACCACTTCCTCTGGCAGCCCATTCTACACACACACACACACACCATCCTTTTCGTGAAAAGGTTGGCACTTAGGTCTCTTTTATATCTTTCCCCTCTCACCCTAAACCTATACCCACTAGTTCTGAACTCCCCCACCAGGGAAAAGACTTTGTCTATTTACCCTATACATGCCCCTCATGATTTTATAAACCTCTATAAGGTCACCCCTCAGCCTCCAACACATCAGGGAAAACAGCCCTAGCTTATTCAACCTCTCAATAGCTCAAATCCTCCAACCCTGACAACATCTTTGTAAATCTTTCCTGAACCCTTTCAAGTTTCACAACATGCTTCCAACAGGAAGGAGACCAGAATTGCATGCAATATTCCAAAAGTTGCCTAACCAATGTCCTATACAGCCACAACATGATCTTCCAACTCCTGAACTCAATACTTTGACCAATGAAGGAAAGCATACCAAATGCCTTATTCGCATTCCTATCTACTTGCGACTCTACCTTCAATGAGTTAGAAACCTGCACTCCAAAGTCTCTTTGTTCAGCAACACTCCTTAGGACCTTACCATTAAGTGTATACATCCTGCTAAGATTTGTTTTCCCAAAATGCAGCACCTCACATTTATCTAAATTAAACTCGATCTGCCACTCTTCAGCCCATTGGCCCATCTGGTCAAGATTCCGTTGTAATCTGAAGTAACCTTCTATGCTGTCACTATCTTACAATTATGGTGTCATCTGCAAACTGACTAACTATACCTCTTAAGCTCACATCCAAATCATTTATATAAATGATTAAAAGTAGTGGACTTGGCACTGATCCTTGTGGCATTCCAGTGGTCATAGGCTTCAAATCTGAAAAACAACCCTCCACCACCACTCTGTCTTCTACCTTTGAGTCAGTTCTGTATCCAAATGGCTAGTTCTCCCTGTATCCCATGAGATCTAACCTTGCTAATCAGTCTCCCATGGGAAACCTTGTCGAATGCCTTACTGAATTCCATATAGATCACATCTACCACTCTGCCCTCATCAATCCTCTTTGTTATTTCTTCAAAAAACACAATCAAGTTTGTGAGATGTGATTTCCCATGCACAAAGCCATGTTGACTATCCCTAATCAGTCCTTACCTTTCCAAATACAAGTACATCCTGTCCCTCAGGATTCCCTCCAACAACTTGCCTACCACTGATGTGAGGCTCACTGGTCTATAGTTCCCTGGCTTGTCCTTGCCACCTTTCTTAAATAGTGGCACCAGGTTAGCCAACTTCCAGTCTTCCGACACCTCACCTGTGACTATCGATGATACAAATATCTCAGCAAGAAGCCCAGCAATCACTTCCCTAGCTTCCCACAGAGTTCTTGGGTACACCTGATCAGGTCCTGGGGATTTATTCACTTTCATGCATTTCAAGATATCCAGCACTTCCTCCTCTGTAACATGGACATTTTGCAAGATGTCACCATCTATTTCCCTACATTCTATGTCTTCCATGTCCTCTTCCACAGAAAACATTGATGCAAAATACTCATTTAGTACCTCCCCCATTCCCTGCGGCTCCACACAAAGGCTGCCTTGCTTGATCTTTGAGGGGCCCTATTCTCTCCCTAGTTACCCTTTTGTCCTTAGTATATCTGTAAACACCCTTTGGATTCTCCTTAACTATTTTTGCCAAAGCTATCTCATGTCCCCTTTTTTGCCCTCCTGATTTCCCTATTAAGTATACTCCTATTGCTTTTATACTCTTCTAAGGATTCGCTCAATCTATCCTGTCTATACCTGATATGTGCTCCCTTCTTTTTATTAACCAAACCCCCAATTTCTTTATTCATTCAGAATACTTATTTCTATCAACCTTTCCTTTCACCTTAACAGGAATATATTGTCTCTGCACTCTCGTTATCTCATTTCTGAAGGCTTCCCATTTTCTAGTCGACTCTTTACCTGGGAATATCTGCCCCCAACCAGCTTTTGAAAGTTCTTACCTAATACCATCAAAATTGGCCTTCCTCCAATTTCGAATTTCAACGCTTAGATCTAGTCTATCTGTTTCCATCACTA